>NC_071288.1:11237500-11262500 GCF_943734705.1 Anopheles coustani | reverse complement strand
TGTAATCGAAAAAAGAACAAACACTTTATAGCCGTAAAACACAGTGTGCGTGTGCGAGAACCAAAGCCCCCGGGTGCTAGCTGGACACGGTGTTCCCGCTATAAAACATCCGAGGGCAAGCTAGATACTTGGCGAGTGGTGAATATCGAACACTTTGGGGAAGGAACTTTGGGAGTTAACAAAACCAAAACAACAACCAGCCCAATCGCAAAACCGCTACATTCTGCGCATTCAATGTTTGTTACTTTGCTGTTCTTAATTTCATTAGAATTTTGTGCTTTCGTGTCGGTGTCGCCGTGTACGTGGGGAGTTAGTTCGAATCACATAGAGAAAGAATAACTGTAGGATATCGATGGAAGCCGAAAAATAAATGAAAACAACAACTAGTAAACCGAACACTAACATCAAGTTACACCCATTTTAGGCGCCCTGCTGCGTACGAGGGGACTGAATGTAGTAGTGCAGTACGGAGGGCGCATTTAGCTTCGCAGTGTCGGTAGCTTCTAGTACACATTTACATCGGTGTTACGCTTTACGGATGAAAAACATGACGGAGTTTTAAGAGCTTGAGGACACGGTTAATAGAGCGTGGTGCGTTGAGTTGCGTAATTAAGACAGTCCCTCAAGCTCTGCGGCTCCAACGGGGCGATACAATCAGGTAGTTGTCCCACAAACACACTCACAAGACGCACACATAACACACACCTACATATACACCAAACACATACTTCTGTAAACAGATAGAACTGCTCGGTCGAAAACACAATGGACGGAGGACACAAGCGCAATATCCTGGTTAATCGTCGAATATAGACAGGAGTTAGTAACAGAGCTTGCAACAGTCGCCTGTCGACTACAGAGCTTTACTTGCATGCTCTAGCGTTCGTTGGAGGTAACGCTCCGTAACGCAAGCGTAACGATGCAAACGCAGTGGAACACATTCGCCATCCATATGTGCCCACAAGTTCTCCCAATTTTCTTCGCGCCCAGTACTTTGAGCATTTGTCAGTGCTAGCAGCCAGTTTCCCAGTCATGCTTTTGCAATCTTAGGCATAGGTAGCTTCTTTCAATCGATAATATATGCCCCCTCCAAAAAAAAGCGCTGCTTTCTTTGCACCGACGTCGGTTCTCTGTTACGAACATCCCAAATTGTTTATTCTGTCCCTCTTTTTACTCATGTCGTTTCTTCATTTCATTCCCTCCAAGGACGATCCGCCATCTTTCATTTTCTGATTTCCATAAAGTGTAGCACCTTGGAGAGGGAGTACGTTTTTCAGTAGCAAATATCTTTTGTTTCTATCTTGAATTTTTTGGCTTTTCTATTTTTTGAAGACTAATTAGGATAATTTTTGCACCTGGGTTTCCTTTTCGCTCTTGGTGGTAAAAGGAAGAAAAATGTTTCGCCAGTCACTGGCGATGGGTTTTGCTCATGTCATTTTCTGGTGCAGGTAATGACAAGTAAATGCTAAGTATCCAACGATATATTCTGCCCCATGGATTGTGCAATGACTTGCAATGACAGGAACGGTCTCCATCCATCCAGCTAGCTGACCGAATTTGTTCGTCACGTTTTTGCATGTCTTAGGTGCACCTTCTTGCTACTCTACCACCAGTTTTATGAACCACCAATGTAGGCATATCGGAACCTTTTCGGGACCACGATCAACTAGGGAGTCGAGTTCCGCACGCGGGCGGAACCAGTTCGCCGTTCAGAACCTTATTTGCATGTATGCGTTTATGCTGGCTGCCGCATCATTTGTATAGTGAACTTACGTTCGGTTTCGTTCGTTTTTTTTTTGTTAATTATTCTTTCGCCTATTTTGTTCATGAGTAACCACCATCTTTCTAGCGAAAGGTTTTCGGTTTTGGGCAGGCTTCCATTCTCCAGTCGCGTTTGCCAACAGGCTGGTTTTTAATTGTTTTACGTTCACAATTAGCTAGCTTCCCCTAGCGAATAAAGCTCTTAGTTTAACTCGTACCCGTATATTGCCCGACTTGCTGCTTATCATTCAAAGGCGTCACTTATAGATATAAAATCTGATCGGCCGTGTCACAGTAGCGAGTGAAATCAAAACGAACTGCTGTTCATCCGTTTTTTTTGCCGGCAATGCCAACCGCGAGGAGTGACAGGATGTCCGGAAAAAAACCATGCGGTTTTCCCCGTCCGTGCGAAGGCACAAACACTCAGTCATAGATGCAGAATCACAGCAACACACTTTTTCGTTGGAAGTTTCGATACTTGCCCATACCGGTGCTTATGTTGTTCGGCGCTTAGTTTTTAACCTTTTGATTATCCTTATTCCGTGTATTCTTTTTAATGACCTTTGCTATCTACAACTAATGAAAAACATACTTTTCACACGCATAAGCTTCGCGAGCTGGCGCCTCCACCATTTAAAAGAGCCTGAGCTACGCTCCGGCGTATTACTATTCCCCAATATACATGTATTTATATATCTTTTTAGTTCAAAACTCCTCCTTCAAGCTGTTCTATTCCGTTCTCCTTTAACGCAAATCCTTTTTACCGCAGACGACAATCATTGAAGTTCAATTGACATTTTTTTAGGCAATGTTTGCCAGCAGTATTCCAGAAATTATTGAACTTGTTGGTAGCGGTTCTAAGTACGGCGGCGAACTAAAGCGTGAGCAAGGAAAAAGGTAGTTGAAGTGAACGCCCGCAATAATGCAAAACGTTCTTGATTACTTTCATTGTGGTATACCTTTTTTTACCTCCGTGTTTCTGTTGTCCTCCTGTTGATTTTCTTTTACCGGTTGTACCGCCTTCAGTTGTCTTGCCCAACAACAACAAAAACAACAACAACATCCTCCCCGAATGCTCCCAAATCCCTCTGTGCGTTTCCGCTGTCTTTCCGTTTCTGGTCATTTGCAACCAATCCACAACTGCCACCAACACCCCCACCAGCATTACCCAACTATCATCTGAACGTTTTTTGAATGATTTACGCAATCTTTCCAATCCTATCACTCGTTTTCCGCTGAGTTTTCGCGATTAACCTTGTTTTTGTTGTACTTTTTACGTTGTAACGTTTCCAATTTGTCGTGAAGTCGTTTCATACGGTCGCAATTGTGCCGGATATGTTGTGAAGTCAGCATCGTTTGTTGTTTGCGGTTTTCCCGTGGTGGTACTAGTACCCGGAAAACCTAGCAATGTTTTACCAGGTCTGCTGGACGTAATTGTCACAGCAGCTATCATCTTTCTCACCACTACTGCTTCAGCTATTCCCCCATTTCTCCTCCAGTGCTAATTGTCCTCATCCTTAACCTTTTCATGCCAGGTTTGGCTCTACCGCGACCAGTTTTATGTTAACCTACTTTGTGCCATCATAGCCAATGCCGAAGCATTCGGAGGTAACGTCTTCCGAGGCTCACGGTGATTAATGGTTGCTTTCTTCTCAGAGCTCTTTGTTCCTATCGACTGTACCCAGTTGTGTGATGTATGTGGAACTGACCTTCCTTACTAACCAACGTGTATGATAACTCTCCGATGCTGCAGATTGACAATTGTAGCCACCAAGTGCCTTTATAACACAGTTTAACGCCCCCAATCCCTGCGCCATCGTTTGCCATCGTTGATCGCATCCTGCCGAACTGCGCGTATACTTCCAGAACACCTTCCACATCCAACCAACAGCAGGAACACACGGCCTTGTTGTACAAAGAAACGTTGCGGCATTGTAGGAAGCATTTTGTTTTTATTCCTTGTGTAACTCGCCCCTGCAAGTAAATTGAAAAAGGTCATTGTCCTTTAACCCATATTTCTGCAACTGTGATAATGGTTACACCAGATAACAACCATGGCGTTGGAATGGATTGATTATTTAGCAAGCGAGTACTGTTCGTGCACCATGAAGTAGTAGAGATAGCGTGGCAATGTCGTTTATACTGCGAGCTTCCCGAGTTCAGGGTTTGAGGTCTGAAATGGAGTTAGTATTCTTTGTACAGATATCATGAATGATACAACGCATCCTGATGGCATGCTGGTGTATGTTCAATATTATTAATGAAACAAATTAATGTAACGAATATACGAGCGAAACGCGATGCAATTTCTAGATCATACTATGTACATAACGTTAAGAATGCAGCCCGGTAGCGTAAACGATAGTGCCCGATAGCCGATTATTGCGGAAGATTTGTTTCCTTTAAGTGTTACGATTGAACGATGATAGTAAATGCGAGAGGCGTTGCTCGCTTTAGTCTCGATACACATATGGAGCAACATACTTTCAACTCTTAGTACAAGCTTTAGTAGATTCGAACTAGATAATTTGTTGGTTTGGTTTTTTCTTTCCTTTTTCTTTTCTTCATTCCATTATTCGAATTATCTTGCTATGGTTGATCGCGTAGTAGAGAAAGACAAAAAATGCTGATAAAAATACCACCAACACACCACCTATTGATGTTTTCTACCGTTACGTACTAGATCTAACCTGTTCAATTAATTGATACTGTTTTACTGATTCGTTTCTTGCATCCATTTCCACATTGAAAGCAAGTTTTCGTTCTGTTTTTCGCCGCAACCACTAGACGACGGTAGTGTGTCTCTCAGGGATTCGCAATAATTTCACTGATTTTTGTTCTGTTTTGTTCAATATAATGTGCTACAGTGTAGAGATCTCTTGGATTATTTCGCTACCCGTTTTCTTCTTCTCGGACGACTGCGGTGATCGGAGCCGGTTGAACAGAACATTTGCGCACCCTCACTACACACTTTTCTTACGGACGGATAGAGTTAGGATATTCATGTCATAAACGCCACCGGCAGGTGGCGCTGCACCGTTTCACAAGCTTACCAGACGACCAGGAGATTTTTGCTAACCCAAACCCGCAACAGGCCATCCTGATCTAAGTACTATCTGAAGGACCGATGCCGATAAAATTAATGAAAAGTACTAAGAACAACTGATAAAATATGAACTCCCGTTTTGTTTTTCTCCGTAGTCCGTAAGGTGAACCGTACAGTTTTGCTTAAAGGTTAGCGAGTAAGCGAGGCTAAACACAATCGACAGTTCAATGGTGAATAATGGTCCAAACCATGTGGGAAGAAGTAATATCGACATAAGACAGCCCAACGGCGGCGGCATTGCGCTCAGACGTGTTCGGTGAACAACAGTGTGTCGCGTGTGTGGCTCCTCTTAAACATTCGGGGCGGAAAAGCGGACTCAACACGAGCGTAATGGACGATTGCAAAGAGACTATTCCGTAAAGCGAATGTGGTATGGTTTATGGGGAAACTGGCACACTCCATGGGGCAAACAGGGAACAGTGAACCCAATCAGTACATTGAACTCTGCACCGAGGTGCACAGCTCGCCAGTTACTGCAGATCCTACAGATATCCATAGCAAGAAACTATAAAGTAAACTGTTACAATGGCGTCCGCCTAGGTGTGGCAGACGGCATACTTGACCAGTATACCATCCGATTTACGACCGAACTGTACCTGTATCCGTGATACTATTCCTTATACTCCCGTATAGGCGGTGTTCGCTAGTTGGATTCCGGAGATCACAGAGTTAGCAGCACAGCGGAATAAGTACGGCGGCAAATACACTAAGGATGTTAGAAGAAGGTACACGACCGTACCGAGTTGACCTTTGTTTACTCTGTTTTTCCACGTTTCCCTGTTGGTTTCCGTTTTTCCGTTTTATGGTTTCTTCCGTTTGTCGTTTGAATCGATTGAACTAGTTTACCTTTTTCTTTTTTGTTTCTATTATAATTTTACCTACGAGTTTAAATAATCATTATTATTTGTTTGAAGCAAGTTTTACCTCATTGGCATTTTCCGTTAGTTTTGGTTTCGATGAACCGCAAATTTCTTTCCCTCCCCTCCGGGGAGTGATGTCCCAAGAATAGTTAAAGAGTATATTTAAAAGCCCAACAGAAATCTACCAACAGCGAACCATTCTAAAAGAAAAATAGACACTCACAATCACACTCCTGATTAATGTTTGGTTTCTTTTCCCGTAGTTTTCTTTTAGTTGTTCCAGTTAACGCCTTTGTGCTACTCCTAACAATTTGAGCTAGGAAAAGTGTGCTGCTTGCAATAAGCTTTCCCGTACAGCAGGACAATTTTGGAACTTCCCAATGAAACCTCTTCCCCGTCTCCTCTAGTTTAATTTCTATTCTTTCTAACCCTATCTCTCTACCTCTCTCTCTATCTCTCTCTCTGTGTCGCTGGTACTTCCTTTATCTCTCTATTTCGCCATCTCGTTTCGTCATCTATCTTTTCTCGTTGAAAAAGTCTGCCTAGACTGTATGAAATTGGCTGATGCGAAAAGTATTTGTAAGCAGCACAACTTTCGCACCTTTTGGAAGGGACAAGGGAACTTGCGTACATGAAAACATTTTGTTTATCATTATATTGTCTTGGCTTAAAAGAAATGAAACTGACCAATCCTGCCCATTGGCAATGAGCAAAGTTATTTTGATTTATTTCATCACTTCAACTCAAAGCGGATGACACGCCATGATGATACAGCAAGAAAACAAAACAATCTATAGTCCTTAAAAGAGCTCGCCGGAAAACTATGATGCATTCAAGTAGCTAAGAAGAAGAGAAACATACAGAACAACGTTAGGAAAACCACGTTTTAAATCGTTCAAACAATGATCGAATGAAACAAACTAGCCCGCGTCTAAGCGTCTAATGATTTATTTTCTTCCATTGCATTCGAATCGATCTATTTTTTCCAAAAGTTTTGCAAAAGGCATTGGTTTCTTGGCGGCATGTATATCTCGGCTCAAGTATTTTTCTTTGCGGCTTTTTAATTCGATGCTCGTCGAACCGATATCATTGTCGCTCACCAATCCATATCTGCACATGTGCATCGTTTTTCCTTATTATTTTGCTAGCCAAAGCTACAGACGTTGCCTTCCTTCGGAATGCCAGTGCTGCGCCGCGCCAAACACGTGTTGCGAAACGTGTACCATTTGTGCAGAGATAAGAGATGCTGAAATAACATCAAAATAATTTTGATGGCTCTTGTTACCCATCGGATGTCATGTTTAGCTTTTCAGATAAAAATAAACAAAACAAATAAAAATTACACGTTCATGGTTCATTGCCTTCTGCAATGATAATAAGTGTGAACCAACAAATTAGTTTTGATTATGAACAACTATAGACACTTCTTAATCCAAACTAGGGATTTTTTGTTGTAATATTTTATTTCTCAGCTATCCATTTTTAGAAGTTTTTGAATTTTATTTTTTAATAATGTTTTCGATTCAAACCCCGCTGCATGCTCGTGTCTGAGTTTCTCGTTTTCTGCCTTCCAGTTTTACTAGTTGATTTAATCGACATTAACCGTTTTGAAACGACTGATGCAACATGTCAAATGGTTCCCAAATCTCCTCCATGTTATCAATTTTACGTTGAAAAACAAAACATTTTCGTTATGGTATTTTTGGTTAACCTCTAACATAATACCGACCCACCAACCTTACCTACTTACCCACCGATAAATAATTGCAGAGGACAGTGAGTTTGATTTCATGGCTTCTACCAGCATTCCGAACTATTCGAGTTCTCTCTTTCTCTCTTTCACTGTTTCTTTTTCTTGCTCGCAATGTATGGAAATTGAAATTGCACTAGCATCATTGATCATCAAACTTATTATTTAGTTCATGAAATGATCGCTCCTATCCCGATAAAACTAAATTGAAAGCATCTTGTACCCGTTTTTGCACCCTTTGCCAATCAACTTCTGTCCGTGAACCCCTTTCCCCCTCCCCTTCTCCTCCCTTGATTATTTGATTTAATTTCTTTTCCCTTTCCATCAACTATTTGCGCTTCTACTATCATTATTAATATTTTCTATTTTGCTCCATTGGGCGGCCAATTGTCTTCTGGTCTGGCCACCATCCCTTTCCTAAAACCGAACCCAAGATTCCTAGGAAGTAAGGACGAGCATAGGTCCCAACCCAATAGCGGCACCCGGTACTGATTCGTGGTGCTTGAGCAGAATGCACTATTCGTGTGCGCTTGCTTACGACCTTTTCGAGCTCACAGGGTCCGCTCCGTGCCACTGAGAAGGACCGTCTTTTCTTCTTATTCTTCTTCTTCTTCTTCTTGTTCTTCTTCTTCCTCCCACCAACACACATCCAACACATGTGCACACAGCAAAACTATGTATGAAAAAGGTCAACCTAACACACAGAAATACTCACATCTTTGATTGTGTTGAATTTTCAAGGAGAAACATAAGAGCAACAAAACAAGGACTTCGAAAATTTCGCCAAATGCGCCCCTTTTTATTATCACCACCACTACCACCAAAACCACCTCCACCACTACTACCACCACCACTACAAACCTACCCTTCGTACAACATTATCCGCGTCCGCGCCCTACAGTGCTGCACGCTCGCAGCAGACCTTTCTTTTCTAACATACCACCAAAGATGGAACAAGAGAGATATTTTTTATTTCAATTTGAGCAAAAACGTCCCTTGACGCTAGAGTACACCTACGTACGAAGGAGAAACAATGCGTGTACCCACACATTCGCGTAATAACGAAGACCAACTACACACGCAGTCGAATTGAATTGTTAATATTCTTGGCAGCATACGATATCCCTGCCAGCAAATCGGGTCTTCTGTTTATTTTTTATAGCTGTTTTCTTTCCGATCTGTACTATTGATACCGTAGAATGATGAACTTACTTGCAAAACCAATAAAAAAATTGATTTTCGTTTTTCTACTTTATCTTTACAACTGTTACATCTTAGACTACTATCCTTCTTCTACTACCTCTTTTTTGGGTTCCTATAACTGCCTTCTAGATACTGATTTTGCACAGTTTTGTCTGCATTTCTACTTTTGCCATTCCGTTTTAATAATTCAATTCAACTAGATCTAGCAAAAAAAAAAACAAGCAACAGCAAACAATTATAATATTATAATAACAATTGGGAATCAACCTCGTTGACTTCTACTATAATTAGCACCAGCCGTCAAACCGTTTGCATCTGTTTAGTTTTTTCCGGTTTGTTTACTCTGATTTTGATGTTTTGGTGATTTTCGGTTTTTAGTACATAAATCTTAGTACTCATATATTTTTCGAGCTTAATTGGAATCACCCTCTAGCAAAACAAAAATCTTCTATCATTACGCTCTCCACCTCCTTTCCACGCTTTCCCATTCGTACCTGAACTAGAGATTTTGTATCGTTTCGTTTCTCATTTCATCATTACGGTCGGTAATTACAGACACTTAAAGACTGTCCTATACCGTAGGGAAACGAATGGCGATAGTTGCGCGTGAAACATGACCAAACATTGACCGCCGTTACCATACCGAGACACTCGGTGATAGTTAGGCAAACGGAAACACACACTCTTTGAAGTTTGAGCCACTGGCACCGGAAAAAAGTCACTGCAATTACTTATCGTACTGATGAGGCTTTACTACCCTTCCCGTTTCTTTTCTTTATTGTGTTTCGTTTCGTTCGTCCCTTCTTCCGTTCGATTAGAATTCCTGTCCATGCCACATGCCACCGGCCATGTTTTCTTTCACCCTTCTCTCCGCTGCTGCAATCATTTGAGGATGTTGAAATACCAAAACGCTGTACAAACTATTTACTAAGGCCGATATTTTTTCCCATTTCGTTTAATTAAACAATAGCTCTTGTGTTACACGTTTTCTTCACGTACGATTGTTTTGTTTTTCCTCCATTTTCTGGGTCTGTTTCTACCCTTTTCTTTGATTCTTCTAGTACCAAATATTTACATTTACATTTTAAAACCATTCATTTACTGTAGATAACGATTTTTGCTTGCACAGCCTGTATGCCGCAGCCACGCATATTAGAGCAAAATTTTGATTGTTGTTACAATTCTTTAACGGAAAGCGATAGTTGACTATATTGATTTGACAAACTAAATGCAGTAAAGTAAAAGAGATAAAAACAAAACAAATACCATACCATAAAAGCACACAGTTGCCAGTTGTATACGATGCTTCAAATTGTACTAAATGGAAAGATAAAATTATACGAGCGATGTATAGAAGCAAAACAATGTTTTCAACGGAAAACAACAGAGTGCTGGGCTAGACATGAGATATATGAGGAAACGGAACCAGTTTTCCCTGGTCACAACTGGCGTCCCGCTTCAGCTACAAACAGCCGGGTGCTTTTCGGATATTTTTACGTTTCTTTTATTTTGGTTTTGACTTGAGATAGACCTTTAACATAAACATCAACTGAAACGAAACCGAAAACAGCCAGAGGGAGAATGCAACTGTGAACTCGTACTCGAGTATGATGTACTGCAACTCTCACGCCAAGATTTTTGTTTTCGTTATTTTGATTGGGATGGCTGGAAATTCTTTATCTCTCAAGACTGGGTTTCGCCCCGGACAAAAGGAGGATGACGCTGAGATCAGCATTTTTTTTCACTAAGCCACCCCTGCTTAGTTCGACGCCTCCAAGAAATCGACGCCTTATGGAAGAAACATTAGAAGTATATAAAATTAGAAAATCAGTTAAGGGAATGTCCAGTTGCAACATGCAACAGATGAATGTTCGGTGCAACATTGGTTCTTGAGCGCTCGATCTCGGTGGGATAAATTCAATTTCCGTTTTGGGTGATTACGTTTTAGTGTTTTATTTGTACAAAGCGCAAACCAGCAACCCTCTTCTTAACCGCTCTAAAGTACATCGAAAGACAGTAGAGGTGTTTGCTTTAGTTTTTGGTTTGAGACTTTTTTGTTCGTTTCCTTCTAGCGTGTGCCATGTGTCATCTTCTAATTTTTATCTCGCGCGCTCTCTCTCTCTCTCTCTTTCTATTTCTCTCACTCTCTCTATTTCTCTTACTCTCTTGCTCTTGTCCTTTTCCTACCGATTGGGGACAAATAGGAGGGGCGCCTTCAACGGGGAGCCTACGAAAGCTCACTCCTAGGCCGCTCTTTCCTTTCCAACCAAAACACCCTAATGTCCTCTCCTCCTAAACCACCACCACCCGCTGTCGATCGAAAACCCCACACGATTACTTTCGTTAGCCCACCGTTTTTTTTTTTTTAGAGGAGTGTGTGAGTGAGTTGTCCTTTTTCCAGTAGATTACTTCTGTTGATTAAAGTTTTCTTTTGTTTCCGGTTCCTCTTCCTTGGTTTCATCTGTTCGTTCGCCCTCTTGACAAATACCATCGGCGGCGGTGTGTGAACTGTTGCGCGTGTTGATGTCACAGCCTCGGTAGTGCTGCGGTTAGGAAACGGAAGCCAAATATGCACACCAGAGAGAGCGAGTAAACTTTCCGTGTCAAAGCAACAGAAAACCTATCGACTAGTGTATCTCCCTCCGCTAGAGTTTTGGTTGAAACTTGTGAGCGTTTCTTTAGCACCCTCCCCTTTAGTGGTCGCTGCCAGGCACCCTTGGGCGACCGTAATCAGCAGACCCCTATGTGCGCACCGTAGATAATTATCCATCCAAGTAGGAGGAACTTACATAAGATAGCACGGTGTGTTTTCCGGTTCCAGAGCAGGTTTGATCAAAACACACAAAGCTAACTAGGTTTCAGTGCCGTTTGCCGTGTTACACTAGCCGTACCATTCGTAGGAACAAGCCCTCACTATGTACCACGCGTATCCGAGTCAGGATTAAGGAATGAAGCAAACAGGAAGCGACACTCAGATACCGTAGTGTCTTATGTGTTAAAAAACAAAAGCAAAAAGCTCTACCACCACCAGTTTACGACTCACCTCAGTTTATTTGTATTTGTTTCTTCTACTTTTTTTTTTATTCCCAACGACTCTGCTCGGTCTGCCTCTTCTTCTTTGTGTGGCCTTGTGTCGAACTGCACTCGAACGAACAAATGAACCAAATTGCCGAACACAGACGTGCGTGTGTGTGGTGTTTGTACGCCTATCCGTCCGCCAACGAAAATGCTCCGCGTTACTACTCCGTTATTACTACTTGTGCGTACTACTATCACTACCACCACCACCACCACCACCACACTGCTACTCTCAAAATGGTGCACCAGTTTCCGGTGCAAATCTATATACTAATGCCAACCGATGGGCTGTGGGGGATTGAAATAATTGTGAACTGATAAAAATGTAAAACTGCTCCACCGCAAACCCCGGCATTGCAAACAAAAACTCCAACTCTTCCGAACCGTCGCAAACGAAAATGTCGAAACAACTATATTTATGTTATATTACGTGCATATGAAAACTGTTCCCATTCCCCAAAACATTTCTCAAAATCTCTACCCCCTTTCTCATAAAAAAAAAACCAACTTTCACCTAAATAATCTCCCATTGTTTCAAATGGCCTCGTCTAATTGCAAAATTTATTACTTATTATCTTCTTATCCCGTGCGTCGAAAAAATAACCAAAACCTGAACCAATTACCAACCAACACAACCACCTATACACAAATACATACACACCAAACACCAACACGAACACACAAACCGAAAACCACACATACCGAAAAATTGCTACAAAACTAAAGGCGATATTTGCAAGTTGTATACCAGAGATTATAGACTTGATCGGAACAAGACCCAAATATGGGGGAACACTGAAGAATGAACGGGGCAGAAGGTGAGATTCTACAGAACTACAGCATTATTATCGTTCTCATTATCACTGTGCCAGCATCACCATTTTCTTCCGTTGTGTTTCATCTATCACCCAAACACATCTGTTGCCATTTGCTCATCGGTTTTTTTTTTGTTTTTCTTTCATCATTCACCTCACTCGTGCTCTCCATTGTGTCCAATGGTGCATTCGTGCCTTTTTAGCGTTCGCTCTTTAGTTAGTTATTCCGTTTTTTCGTTGTTACTTTGTTTTCGTCTGTTGTTTTTTTCCGTTTATTAAATTAATTCTAAACCAATCACCGAATTTGCGTTCTGTAGCGAGACTTTGCCGTTTCGAGCAGCTTTTTGGGTCATGAGTTTCTTGTTTCCTTTGTTTCGGCGTTTCACCTCCGTTTTTTTCTGGCCATTGCTCCTCTCTCTCGTTGTTAAGTTACTTCTTATAAAAGTCCCTCTTCGTCCCATTTTCCTGTTACCATCAACAATCCTGTGTGTATTGTTAAGGTCTGTTCTTGAGTTTTAGGATATATTTTTCTCAGCTGTCACTTCCAATACGTGGTTGTATGGCATTATTGTCTTGTTCCCTGTGGACGTATGGATTTTCTTCTTTTTATGTTTTTCTATTTCCTGTCACTTTCTCACTGTACCGTTGCGGTCCAAGATACTTCCAATAGTGACTAATCGTCGCGTATGGTCGATGTTTGTCTGAATGTTTACTGTCCTGTATTAGTATTGTGTTGATTATACGTAAAACGTTATGTTTGTGTGTTACACTACGATGAAGTATGATTTTTAATAATTAACTTCTACCTTTTTCGCTCTATTCTTCCGTATGATTTTTGAAGCGATAATTTTGTCTTACCCTTCAAATTGAACCCCTAAAACCCATACGAATGTCCTTTTGGAGCAGTGTTTAGCACAATGATTAATTTTTTGCCATTTTTCGAAGTAAAAGTTTCGTACAACTTTAACTAAAACATTCCCTGTTTAATGTTGTCAGCGAAAGCTTATTTTGTGCAAATCGTTGCTGAACTAAACACTGCACGGTAGTCTAATGTGACTAGTTTGAGTCCTTTGATTGGTTGTTTTGGGTTGATACTAACCTGTTGTTTTTTTAAATAAGATAAAAGTTATTATCCTTTACAACGCTGTCTTCCGTAAATGGCTTTCATGGGTTGATTAAAAATGTTTGCACTTTTGTTTGGTTCGTATTGGTTTTCACCTGTTTTGCATTGAAATGCACTTGCTTCGTCTTTTGTGTCTCTGTTAACCCTTTATGGTGGTATTATTTCGTTGATACCCTATCTAGTTTTTGTTTTTCTTGTAAACCAAATCGTCGACCCATTTTGTGTGCCTTTCCGTAGCGAACCCGATACCATGCATTCGACCGAAGTCATCTCTATTTCTCTGTTGCATTTTTTCGTTTACTTCTATTTTCGTCTCAATGTGCAAAACGGCCAGATATGTTTTAGCTTTTCCTCGATCGCTGTACCGCCGCCACGTTTGTTTTTGGGTCGAAATCATTAGCGCTACTTTTTGAGTTGTTCCGTTGTTTGATGGGTTTCTGTTCACCAGTTATTTTTTGTTACAAAAACCAAACCAACATCGAACCCACTTTTGGTTTTTTGTTTCTACAACATGTCACTACTTTGCGTTGCCAACCATTGCAAATCCTGTGACAACGAGTTAGTGTAACGAAGAGCGAAGAAAAAAAGTTTATACAAGAAAAGCAAACTGGTGTCTTTTCATAAAAGGTATACTCTGGTGTTCAACTTCCCAAATAAATCGTCGTAGATTGTTAGCATTAAAAACCGTGCAAAAAACTCACCCTACACGTGCGACGGAGCTACATCCGGCCGAAGAGTGCTCCGGGGAACGGCACAATCGAAGGATCCGCCGGTAACTCGCTGGCGAGTGCAAGCGACGAACCTTCCATAAATCGTACGCCTTCCCCGCCGTACGTACCGTGCGCGCTCGGCTTTAGCTCTGGGTGCACGTTCAACGATCTGCCCTTTTAACTTACTTGACTTACATTCTCGACCAACCCCCCTACCACCAACCCACCCGACTTGTAACGTACCAAATCGTCCCTCACCGATGAGTCGTGGAGGAATGAACATACCGTTGCCAGCCTACAGCAGTAGGAGTTTTGCCCTACGGTGTAACAACGCACCCACGGAACGGGTGAAGATCTATGTAGTGTACCAGTATTCGGTCGATGTGATTGTATTTTTTTTTCTATTTGGTGGAAGTACGTGTGTATTTTACTTCGTTAGTGTGTTTTCAAAAGAGAAAACCTAAACTAGTTGTACCATTTTCGAAAATCCTGATAGTAGCTATCATAATATGAGCATCTTCCTCCGGGCGCATGTGCGCATTTGTATGTATGTATGTATGTATGTTTGGGTGTGTGTGAGTGGATATGAACGGGCGCGTGTGTCAGTGTACAGTATGTGTAGTAGTTTTCTGTTACGACGCCTTTGAAATAGTCCTTCGATGTAATTTTTGTTTTTTCATAATAAGTGTACATAGTACCAAAGCCTGCGGTTTCGCTGTAACCGAAACAACATAAAGATCTGTCGGAGATTGTGGAAACATGATATTACAGTAACACAACACCACACTACACACCCCCATTCATACTCACACAAACGTACAACACAAACAGTAAATCAATCATTAAACAAATTAATTTGCACGAAGCCAAATGGCGTACCTCTTTCGACTTTTCTGCTCACAAAATGCCAAAGGCGGTCTATTGATAAACCTGGTGATGAAAAGTTTTGTTTCAAAAGTTTTACTCATACAATGATAGATAACCTGGTCCTTTGTTTCCAAACTATGTGAGTAACCGTGTATCAAGCAGAAAAATCGAGCAAAGGTACGCTTCGTGTTTTAAACAGAGGCTAACAATCAAAGCATACAAGTAGCTTAGCCTAAGGTATGGTTTTTAAAATACACTTACTTTAGTGGCAATATCAAAACCCTGCGAATACACACCGACCACGGTCAACAGAGAAGTTTGTACGTTTTGGGAATGCGTTTTCCCTTTACCCACCATAGGAAGGGGTGTACTTTTTATATAGCACTGGATAGCCTCAAACCGTACCATAGTAGATACCGCGCGCACCGAAGTTATACAAAACGGTCCGCAAGATAGTAGTACGTTTTATCTGGTTGTATTTTTGTGTAGTATTAAGGTATAAGGGTAGATGAAGCGTATTTCGAAACTTGTTTGTGGTATCGTAGGCGTACCGGAGGCCAGCACGTTTTCCGTACCCGATCTAGTCGACGCACGAATGCGCGTGTGAACAGTGCGTGTTCACGTCACGCTGCCCTTTGCGCCCCTTGCGAGACACGGGGCGGTCCGAATGGTTTTGTGTCCCTTACTTACGACCACCGGAATGGAAGCAATTGGCATGCCGGTTTGAAGCTGGGTCTCTCGTTAAAATTATAATACATTCCAACGAGTGAAGCTTTGTCGATGTATTTTGCTTGTACCTGTCTAGATATTGCCCTTCCCACAGTGGAGGAAAGTAAGAGTTGTAGAACCTGATTGGATGGGGGAATTATTAAGTGTAGTTGGGCTAACAGTACTGAGCACGGAGGATACAATGCTCATATTGTGTTTAGTTGCTGTGAAGCAAGTCTATACCACCACATGTCTATACGAACAACTCCGTACACAACTTTGTATGAAGTAAAACCTACCCCTTCCCGTGTACCTCCTGCTAGCGGCTTGTCTTACTTAACTTATGTACCTGAACTCACCAAATGTCTCTCCGACTCTCAATAACCGTATATAAATATATATATATATATATGATATTATATACACATATACTCTGGCTAGCCCTCATCTCGTTTCGAAACTCTTCTGTGAATGAATCCACCATAGAGACTAATGCACGACTGAATTATGTTGTTAGTGTTCTATCATCTACTTTGTCTTGGTATTGATGTTTTGGAACATCCTTCTTTTATGTTTTATAACCCTGGTGAAAGTTTAAAAAAAGTTTAAAAAAACAACCCGTACACAGAAGCTGTTAACTATTTTCTATTGTTTTATGCTTGATGTTTCTAGAACCGACGTACATTTCGTATTTGTTGTTACATGGTTTTCTCTCAGTACAAGAAACAAAAAAATATTTCGACTACATTCGTCGACTGACCGCGTGATGTAGCCCGGCGATCATCTATCCCACCCACGTAAATAGTTCGGCACTAGTGGCCGGCACCGTTATCGATGGTTTAGTTTGATTGAATTGCATCCTTACGGTCATCATCTTTGGACTCTCGTTCCAAAAACAAATGTAATGGTTAAACAACGCAAAACATTAAATCGCCAAAATTAAAGCCAAAATCGTACAAAAGTACGGCGCGATCAAATGCAAATCACTATCGGGAAATCGTAGAGAGTAAATGTAGCAGAAATGGTTATCGAATACGACGCAATTTTAAAGCAAATGAACAAGAAAAATTACAAATAACCAAACGGTAGCGATAATGCATATTTTACAAAAATGCGTGGCCAGGCTAAACCATAACCGCTATACAACTAGTGCGTCATCTCACTCTCATCTCCCAGTCGGAGTAGTTGGTTTTGGGTGTATGTCTTGTTACGATAGTGTGTCTTTCGCTTTTAATCCGTTACCCCTACACACTAACCCCGCCCCCTCCTACACCACCCCAGACCGAACCCGTCTGTAGGAGTTTTTGTGGTAAGCATTCTCGCAGTCTCGTTGAAAGCAAGCGAGAAAAACTAGCATAACAAAATCGAGAAGATTAAAAGTAACAGTTACAAAAAATAAAACATAAAATCAATCAACAGAATCAATCAAGAAGATAAAAACAAGAAAATCCAAAACATTATTTCAGCACCAAACGGTTCCATTTTCGCTTTACCTGGGTGTAGCTCAGCTGTGTGTACGTGTGCGAAAGTAGGTCCTGCCAAATGCTAAGGACACTGGGAAAAATGGAAAAGACAGGGAGCAAAAAGGAGTAAAAAAGAAAAACAAAACATTAGGCAGTTTCGTTTTGCTCTAGCGTAAGTTGTTTTATTCGACATGTAGTGTTTCACGAGAAGAGAAGGGAGATAGAACAAGTTACATAAAGCAATGACACATTTAACTAACGATCCTAAAGAAAAAGCAAACACACGCACGCACCTACTTCGTGACCGACGGTAATCCTACCCCCAGTGCCGAAAATGACGAAAACGTTAAACTTTTTCCGTTCCTTTTACGCTTTCACGACAAAATCTCCTGCGATAACAGACAGCGAAGCGTATTAGAGCGAGTCCGCGCAGTGGTCTGGGTGGGTGTTTTTCTGTTGTTGAACTGTTGGTGACCGATCGGTTTTTGGGTGGCCGGGGCATGCCGGTTAACATAGGTCACAGCATTTCACTCTCAGAGCACACCCGACCGGCCAGATGTCAGTGACTGTTCGCTCCTAACACGCTGGACGTAGATTGCATGCATTGCCGCTGCTGATCGTGTTCCGTGCTCGATCGTTTTCGTTTGACGTAATTGTGTAAATACCTAATGTACATAAGTAGTCGCAGTATGTAGTCGCAAATGAACACAAAACCCATCCCGCACCGATGTCCGCTTGGTTGGTGGCGTTCGCTAGAGTATTCTGCACCACAACTGTAAACGTGCACCAATAGTGCGTAACGCGCAAGAGCGACTAGTGCGCGGGAGATCCTCGTATCCTTTTTCGTTTCCGCCCCTCCACCCAATCAACACACTACCACCTAGAGGACGCTCGCTGCACGAGTATCTTATTCTGCACCGTACCGTGTAAATAGACGCTGTACAAACCGTAGCTACATATAAATATCTGTATCCGTAGAAGTACCCGAAGCCGAGCGGAATGCGCAGCTCGGCTCCGTTCCGCATTTGTTGCTATGTACTGGTTGGTGCCTGTATGTATACGTAGTGCTTCTTTCCTTCTATTGTAAAAACAAACATTCAAAAGAAGAAAAACAGAAAACAAAACAATTTCAGAGATGCTCTGTGAACGTAGTCGCACGACTGCAACACTGTAAAACCATCGAAAATCATACACTTTTCGAGGAAAGAAACAAAACAAGTCCAAACTCTACTTCGAATCGCCAAACAGATCGCGCAAAGTTTCCTACGTTTGCCGGGAAATGCGAGGAATATAATTTAAAAAAAAAATGTCTCTCTTCCTTCTGCTACTACTCTTATCCAAAACCACCTACACTGTCTCGCTCTCCTTATCTACCCGTATCCTTTCTTTCTATAAGCATTGTTTATCGTGCTGCCGCTCGATGTGTATGGGCGCTGCTCTCCTGTAATGTGTAACTATGTTAGCAACGTAACAAGTTGATTCGAAAAGAAGAAATCTTTTACTGTACATCTTCTTGCCGTTAAATGTGCATTCTTCAATGTCAATGTCCAGTGTGCCTGTCTCTCTCGCTGTATTACTCTCCTTCTGTCTCTTATTTCTTTTACACATATAAATTTCTTTGTCTCTTTCTCTCTTTGTGTCTCTAACTCAACCCTCCCGCCCCCTTCTCTTGGCCGTTACGTTCAGTCGAAGGCAAAGCCCACATGTGCCGTTTTTGTACCTTTAGTTATGTTAACGATGGTGCCCCCAGCAAATGTTGTGATGTACTTTATTTGTTGTCATCGGTTTTTACAAATCCTTGAGCTATATCCCTGGTACCAACATTATTCTACTCCCGTCCACCCAATATTCCAACAACATTCCGTCCGCAAAACTTCTATATACCTGCGTTCCCCCCTCGTGTTGGAAAACCGTGTTTCTCCACTGCATGTGACCCGGTTGTATGATTGAATTCGTTTAGAATACTCATTTTACATTTATCTTTCCGTTTGTCATACCAACGTCATGTTTTATGATTTTTTTATATGACTTTATACCTTTTTGAATTTTTACGTCCCCCATCTTATCTTCAGTGAATGTTCCTCAATAACTACATTTCGTATCGTTAACGTCGTTACCATGTCCCACGTGTGGGAGTCTGGGTATCTCTACCCGTCCCGGCCCAGCATCATTCATTACCGTGACTTACGTGTTGTTTTTATTTCTTTTTGTTTTCTGTTTCATTTAAACGCCCTGTACGGTATTACTGTATCGTCGGTTTACTCACAGTGTCCCTAATCCTCTTGTCATCGGTTTTCTTTGCTTTTCTAATAATGGATCATATATATTTTTTTAATATTTTGTTCAATGTTCCAAAACCTCGCAACGAGATGCACGGTGGAACTAAAATCTGTGTGTGTTTGTGTCCGTTAGCGTGTTGTCGAACAGTTTTTTCCCGCCGCTTTCCCGTTTTATTTGCACGACGATGCCGATGAGTTGGCCCGTAACAGTCGGGTATTGGCAAACAGGCAACTATTCCGAACAGCCAGATTCTAGTTCATCGTCGCTCGGCTGCGACCCAGAAGCGTTACGCAGACCGGTAACGCTTCTGAAGCTTCATCTGTTACTATTAGAACCGTTTTGATTTACTTTTCCTCCGTTAAGTTTGATGGATTCCGTTTTCAAAACAGACATCAAAAATCTCGGAGCCCGTTTGCTAACATATGCTCTTTTTGTGTGTCTTCATCGCCTTTTTTCACCACCTGTGTCGGCCACGAATGCGTCCAATTCCGTCGTTCGTCGGTGGCCGCTCTCAACGATGACGGGGATCGGTTGCGGCTGGTGCCTCCGGAATGCCACCATCGACGCCGGGATCAATTGCACTGCGATCGACCTCGTGTGCCTGCGGAAACGTATTGTGTGCTCGTGGTGTGTGGTTTTGTGCTGTGACTCGATGGAACCACGCAAACATGAAACCGTGCATAGACATATCGTGGTGTGCGGGCACATAACATACGAATCGGTGTCGCATTTCCTGAAGGACTTTTTACATGAAGATCGCGAGGATGTCGACGTCGAAGTGGTATTTTTACATCGGTAAGTAGACCGTTTGCTAATCAACAATTTTTGTTTTTTATTCTACAACAGTTGAGTGTCGTTTCACTGCGAGATTTGTTTCGAGTCTCGTCCAACTGTGAATGTTACGGTTTTGATTTGATTAATTGATATTTATTTAATTTTTATCTCAAAGCTACAGTATCTATTCATCAATTATAATATTAAAACAGTGTAGGGAAAAAGAAACCGTATTTAGTGAGAGAAACAATTTCGTCTTTCTCTGAGTATTCCGTTGAAGTTACTTACTCTTTATTTGTTTTAAGCCATGCCACTCGCGATTGTGCGCTGAGTCATTGCAGTACATTTGCGTGATCGTGAGCTCATCTTTTTGTTTTCATATTAGTATTTTTCATTTTAGCTGATCGTACCATTTCATCACACCGCCATTTATTTCCCTCCCTCCGTGCAAAGTCACGGAAAACCTTGCGGCAAAGTGTTAGTTTCATTTTTTTCCCCTAGCTAAAGTACGTTATGATTCATCCAATCGGGCACCATTGCCATTTCATATTGCCCTGTTCGATTTAATGCATTACATTTCTATACTTATTCTGCCAAATAACGATGTTTACTGACCATGTGATACCTGTACGAATATCAATGTAGAAAGGAGCCTGATCTGGAACTCGAAGGTCTCTTGAAGCGTCATTACACAACGGTGGAGTTTTTTCAGGGAACTATGATGAATGCGGTCGATTTGGAACGAGTTAAGGTATATGCACAAAGATTTTTAACAAACTATCACAAACAAAACAAACAAAAAAAACCAACACGAAAATACAGCCAATCAAATGATGCATTTCTTCTGCTAAACGCTCTTCCAACAACCAAAACCATCCCAACAGAGCTTACCATTACAACCTTCAAATAGAGCTTAACTTTCCCTGGAAAAGAATTTACCTGTGAACATTATCAGCAACACTCATTCAATGTTTCACCGACCGTCCGGTTGCGTCAACACCAAGGTTCCGTTTTTGTTTTGTCTTGCACCAAAAGAATTTGCACACACCCAACATCTTTGCCTCCGTACGTGCGAAGGCACACGGTTGAGTGGGAAAAACCTGTATTTCGCAGCGTTTTCACTTTTCTGCGACTGGCATGTAGACCGGACAAGTATGTGTCTATCATAAATGCCATAAGTACCTCAGCGTACCATGAGGGATGTTTAGCCGGCGGGTGATGTCAACAGCAGCGGCCTAGGCCCTTGCTAGAGATGAAACTCCGGTCCGTCGAACCAATGGCTGCACTGTGTCTATCGGAAGGCAACGTCTCCGCAGCCACTACTGTATCAACAACTTACCACGTTTTCTATTTCGCATCAGGACTTCGTAGCAAGTTAAGCTAGCTAAGTGTTTCGCTCTCTATAATGTTGATATCTAACATTCCATAGTTTCTGCAGCGTAGCTAGAGTCAATTGACTGTTCAGCTCTGATTTCTACTCTAAATATGTCTTTCTCGTTTTTCTCACAGTACTATGTTACTTTCTCACTTCTCTCTTTTTGTATCTCGTTTTCATTGTCTCTACACATTTTCTAATACATATATATCGATATATCTATTACTTTTTCATTCAATATTTTTAATAAAATTATCAAGCTATCGATGGTGGCAACAGCGGCAACAAATGAAAAAGAACGTTGGCCATGTTGGCACCACTGTGCTTGCGCATGGTACAAATTTTAGATACCGTTTCGAACTTTCTCTTACCCGCTCTATCTATCAACCTTGATCGGTGTTCCGTTTCATAACCCAACCTTAAAACCATTCCCATTATTGGTCCCACTGTAATCACCGTAACTGTTTCACGTTTCACTCGAACTTTTTGTCGGAGCCATTTGGCGCTGGCAGTTGCCCGTTTTACGTTCGTTTCGTTCTAGATCGTCCCGTTGATTTTTGAATTGGTTTAGTTGTCTTTTTCTTGTGTTGTTATTTATCCATTCAACGTTGTTCTGGAATGCAAATTCGTACCACACCGTTTACTGGTTACATTTCTTGAGCTACGTGTACATTCGTTCCTTGACCAAACCATCTTTGGCTTGATCGCTTCGTATTCTGTTTAATTTTTATCGGTAATGACGTCAAAATGCGTTTGCTATATTTTATTAGTTAACTTTTGTTATACGTAATATTGCTTAACTAATCTTAATTAAGCTGTAGTTTCCGTTTACCAGCGGCTCGGAGCAGCCCCGGGAAGAGGTAATCCGAACACATATATTTTCAATCGCTAACATTCGTCGTTGATATAAAAGAAGTGTCGCCAACGTCCGCGTTTCATTTGGCAAGTCATTAGCAGCGTAAATTGATGCGTCACGCGCAGATAACCATAGATCGAAAGAGTATAGTTGCTTTTTAATATTATAATTGATAAACAAATGTCATTTATTTTAGTTTTCCTTGACAACAAGTACACTGCCATAGAAATTCAAAAACTACTTGGTAGCAGTCAATTGCCGCTACCGGAAGCCGACTACCACGTGACTAACCACAATTGTGTCTTTTCTTTCTATTTCTATTTTTGCGCTTTATTCGAAACGAACAAAAAATCACGCAATTGCTCTCGCTTCCCTTCATTGTGCCCTCCGTTGTGTGCCCGTGGTCTCCTATGAACGCGGTTCCGGAACCACAACCCATGGCTTCAATATCTGGGACAAACTAATGTTTTCCTGTTTGGAAACGAATGCTTTACTCGCCGATTGCCTTTGGCTGCTTTGTTGTTATTAAACGCGCCCTGAACGTGCGATTCAATTTGCTTACTATGTTTTAAACCCAACAACGAATAAATTAAAAATATAAATGAAACGAAAAAACAAACCAAACTATCCTTATCATAAAACCGCCCGGTTGGTCACGTACGAAATGCTAAAGAAAACCACCCGATCTGGAGCTGGAAGGTCTGTTCAAACGTCATTTCACCACGGTGGAGTTTTTCCAGGGAACGATAATGAGCCCAATTGATCTGCAGCGGGTCAAGGTAATCATTTGTTAGTGTAACCACTTAAAAAATCAAACAAACAAACAAACAAATTGCGTGCCTTTTTTTTGTCTGAACATTTCTCCGATTTTTGAACCCCTATACTAAGTTTTCTTTTCTTTCGATCTACACCCCGTTTTTTATCTCCGTTTGGTTCAATTTTCGCATAATTTAATTATTGCGTTCAGTTCTCTATTTCCTTCCCCTTTGGTGATAAGTTGTCGTTGGCCTTCTTTCGGCGTGCTATATACATATTCTAGATGTGGTGAATGTAAACCATCTTTCTTTCATTTGTTTTCGTACTCTGTGTGTAACCCTAAAGAGGACCGCCTGTGATCGATCCGGTTTGTTGTCTTGTCACAAATGGTTTCTTTTTCTGTTATTGTATATAGTTTGCAAACGACTTGGTGTGTTTGATCTTAGTATAACAGCGTCATCTGGATCGTGGTGGTCCAGTTGTAGCGTAACGTTGTGTAACGCTCTAGTCCTAGTGTGATTTCTGCACTGGGCTGGTGATGTGAGTTTGTGTTTTATTTATTGCTTTCTTACTGTGCATGTTGCACTCGCTCCTCGATGCAAGTGAGCGATGTGAAAATTGTCGATGTAAATTGTGATCGATGTAATAGAAACGTGCGTGAATAGGTAGACTATCGCAAGGGCATCTTATAAAGCATCTTCGCTTTTGCCAGATGTTGTCAGGCTAACTCTAACCACCAGAGCAAACAAAGATTTCGTTTATCATGATCAAAGATTGAAACGCAGTTCATTCGTTAGGAATGATAATATTTCTTGAACGAATCAGCTGTTGAAGCGCTCTTAAGACTCCACCTAGCCCAGACTAATATACACCATTAGACTCTGTTT
The DNA here is from genome assembly GCF_943734705.1 of Anopheles coustani. Lineage (NCBI taxonomy): Eukaryota > Metazoa > Arthropoda > Insecta > Diptera > Culicidae > Anopheles > Anopheles coustani. The sequence goes on along the minus strand of NC_071288.1, from coordinate 11,238,128 downwards.
CATACACGAAATGTCATTTAACGGTAAGTGAGCAAGTTTGGCTTTTCTATTTTAAAATCATCACTGATGCTTGATTTTCTGCACGCACTTCTAATTTGCCGTGGGCCGTTCGTTTCGTTTAATTAAGTTGGCAACCATTGTTAACCCGGTATGGTGCAAGTGACATACGAGTTGAATACTGTTTTTAAGTTTTCGCTTTTGCCCGGCAAAATTGATAGCACTGTTTGTAACAATTTTTTAGCGAAACAACTAGAATGATTTTGTGTGTATGTGTATGTGTATTAGTAGTACTAAGCAATAGACTTTGTTTTAAACTGTTTTCTTTCAGTCAGCTGGAATGCATCCGATAGGGATTGGGTCCGTTCGGTGTGGGTCTAAAAATGCGTCGTTCCTGTGATTGATAGCTTTCGCAGGTTCACACCGATCGGAATGGGGGATTACCGGGTGGCCGTGACGTTGTACCGGTTTCTTCCGTTGTCGTGTTTTCTGTTTTCTTTTCGATGCACTTGTGTTAGCATTACGTCTGATACGTGCGCCGCAAGTGGCGCGTGTTGGAGCTAAGCGAATGAGATCGATCGAAATCCCAGTCCCGTCCCGTTTGAACAGCCCGGAACTAGTCCGGGCGAGC
>NC_071288.1:11125000-11232500 GCF_943734705.1 Anopheles coustani | reverse complement strand
TTTGCGTGATTGTGTGTATGTGTGTGCGTGCGTGTGTCCTGTGTGTATTTTATCAGTTTTTCTTTCAATCTCCACTATCTCTCACGAACTTTATATGACATGAGTTAAAGTACATCCTGTACAACGCCTAAGAAGGACCTTTAATAGACGAATACTGAAAATATGTGCTCGACCGTTATACAACACAACCAAGCTCCTCGTTTTGCTATAAATGCAACTTAGCCGCTCCTATAACCACCACTGATACCGTATCAACTCGCTCCTCGAACTCCTCCAACCTTTTGTAGTCGCCAGACATGCAAGTATGGACGAATGATTATCTCAGGGGCACAGGGATGGAAATGTACACCGAAACACTGAGTCCATCCTTCATTGGCATGCCGTTTGCGCAGGCGACAGAGTAAGTCTATCCGTGTACGCCAAACCAACCAAAAAAACACCCAGAAACCATTCCCTTTGTCTCTTTCTCTCTGTCGCTCTTTCTCTGTCTCTCTCTCGCTCTCTCACTCCGTTACAAAGAAAAAACTCTTTTTCGTCCTGTGTGTCCTATATTCTCTGTCTATCTTTGTGTGTGTTCGTGTGTGAGTTGTGCGTATGCTATTCACCAAATTGCTGGCCTTTTGATTTTTTCGTTTTGAAATTTTTGTTTACGGTGCTTTCACCAGGTATTCATTCCCATCAGCATCAACAACCACCCGCATTCATTCATCATCCGTATTGGAATTGTATTTTGTTTGTTCTGTTGTTCCTCGCAATGCAACTTACCCGTATCGCGCCTTGTTGGGCCCACCCCCCTCCCTTTTTTGGCACCCTGATTTTACAGAACTCACCACCCGTTCCTTGCTGGCAAGGGACGACTACCTACAATTCTTCAAAACCAATTCATTATCATACACTATAGCATCGATGAGAATCGATCGCCTGTCCATGTTCTAGTAATGCAAACTGTATGTCGATGTACACCAACTTCACCGATACTATATAGCGACACGTACAGATACAGCCATACGGAAAACTGAAGGAAACGTCTTGCGTGAACGATTGTTTCCGTTTGTCACCTTTTCACTTGCGCCTCCTCCAGGTGCGACCACCCAAGTTGTCTCACACACCACCACCACCAACATGTGCCAACAAACAAACCCAACCGCCCGGCCAAGGCAGTTTGCCTGAAAATGCTTTCGGTGTATAGTAAAAACCGTTAAAGAACTCCTTCCTGCTTGCCGTGATGTGCGAACACGGTTTCGCGCGAGCTTCCGTTCCCCTTAAGGTCTCCAATTCTGACCCATGTGCTCTAGTGTGTCCTTTTGAAGTAAGTTCTACTCGTTAGGTATTGTAAACGTCCTGTGTCAGTCGATATCTGCTTGGTACACTCCGGTTCGTAATAACTGCAGACACTGCAACCGCAGTGGTTTGCAGCGCTTCCCTCTTGCATACAACTGATTCATCGCTGTTATGGTTACATGTTGAAACTAGCTTAAGGTTTCTTTATTTTCAGTTTTAGGACATCGCTGAATTATTTCGTCCTCGCATAATCCTGCTTTTGGTGTCCTTGTGTTCAAAACCAAACCTTCCGCCCTGCGATTCTCACTATTTTGCGGAGTTACTGCGTTACCTCTCCCGTACGATTTACCGTCCCTTCAGCCGATATTGCTTCCAAGGGTAACAAACAAAAAAATATTTGCCAAACGGTGTTCGCTTTGTATCACGAAAGACTTCGTTACGAAATCTATTCAGTGACATGCTACCCTTGACATTGTCTAAGGATTGTCTAAGTCTACTGCGAGGGTCTTAATTCGCCTACATGTTTACTGGAGATCATAACTTATACCAAATACGACATAACGGCACTGACGCTAGGAACTCCTGGCAGAAACAAACTCGCTAATATCCACTAATTTTATGGACCTGGTACGTCACGGGCTCGTACAAACGGTCCCCGAATACGATTCGCGGCTACCCAGAGGTTACTGTACCATCAAATTACCTTCAACTGTCAGTGAGAGGAACAACTTACAAAAACCAAGTAGAAAACGGCGTCCGATGCAAATCTGACAGTCGTTTTACACTACATCCTTCCGCTTTGGTTATCTTTTCTGTATTTCTTCTTTCTTTCTTTCTCGCTGTCTGTCCCGAAACTCCACTAATTACAGTCGCCAGATACACAGGCCTGGCAAAATGATTACCTACAGGGTACCGGATGTGAGATGTATACCGAAACCTTATCACCTTCTTTTACCGGCATGACTTTTCCACAAGCCAGCGAGTAAGAGTCCCTTTTTCTGCTACAAATAACTACTACATCCGTTTTATCAGTTTCACGATCATTAAACAGGACAGTGTTAGACTAACCTATCTGTGATTATCATTGGAAAACATCCACCGTTGCTACTTTATTTCTACTGATCTCTCTTTTTCTACTAATGCTAGTTATAGATACAACTCAACCCACTAAAACCTGGTTAACTATTTTTTCTTACCGCTATTGCCATAGTTCTTAGTTACGTTCTCTTTCTATTGGTACAGCTACACTAACGAGAAACACTGTAACCGATGCTAGATTTCCAATTCACAATTTTCCCGCCGATTACTACACTAACACTGTTCCTACTAAACCTCTTAGTCATACTATTCTACTACTAATTTCGTCTGAAGTTTTCCTATCACTATTTTCCTACTAACTACTAGAACTACTCATCTGTCGATTGTCCTGTTTCCCTTCGTTGAGTACATCGTTTTCGTTTTGTGCCGCTAGGGGCCCATAAGATAGAAGAAAATAAAAACACAAATAGTCCATGGCTCTTCTTAGACAACTTTAACTACCAAACAGTTTGCCTGTAGATGAGCTTTCCCAGCGTGTTTTTGTTTTTCATTCCTTTCATTTTCTAATCAAATCTTTCTGCCGAGCCACGCTTTCGAAGCTTCGCTCCGAGTTCGCTAGCCATTATGGGCTCGATTAGTTGAGCCAAAGAATTCAGGCCGGACCGGAGAATGCGACACCAGATTGCGTAGTTCCGGTCGGTCCGAGTAGTGAGACAGTGCCACCCGCTGCTGCCGCGTAGTGCCGTCGCCAGTGTTTTTCTCCCACCATCGCAACGCATTCACATCCTAGCCGCGAACCCGCATAGCTCAGCCTTCTCCTCCCGTCCCCCCCCTTCGTTTAGAATGCGAACGCGAGCTAGAACGTTACCCTGTCATCAGTTACGCAGCTCCTCTCATTGGCATACCGGTGCTAAATGTTGCTACTTTCTTTAGCAAATATTTACCCGTGAGCCTTCTTTTAGTCACATGTTTGTAGTGCTCCACATTCCAAACTGGGCGAAGAATGTGGGCGTGTAGTCAGTTGTGTTATGCTTTCCTCTAACTGTTCGTCCCGCTTCTAGTTTCTAGTCGTAGTGTTGCTTACCATCTGTGCCTAAACGAAGCTAACGACTGCTGATGACTGTCACAGTGGAATGGCCCGTACGAAAGGTGACATAAACCAATAGAGGTTGATGTACTGAAATAGTGCTATTCCGGTCGGTAGTCGCTTCCGAGTCGTCCCCGTTAGTATTAGTCTGGAGAGTTGTGAACCGTAGCTGCATTGCCATATGCCGACGCTGGAGCAGATCGAGCAAACCGGACGGCTTTGCCCAGCTGCTCACTGTACACCAAGCGAACACGCAGAGACACGTACCTGTTTGAACATCTTTACCCACCGTCGTAGATTTTTTTTTAAACATCATACGCTTGTCACACGCCAGCGATCACCAGCTTTTAGCTTTCACTAGACAGAAATGCCCGCAGCAGTAGCGTAGTTATGAATGAGTCCTAGAATAAGTGCATGCCGTAGCGTTTAACCCCCCGCTCATCACCTGTACAGTCTATCATCCCACCTTAGCTGTGAGCTCCCTTCCCTTGCATCTGTGTTATCTCATTTGTGGTTTCAAGGGTCGCCCGTCTTCTGGCGAGGCGTTCTACTCATCCTCACGTCAGCCAATGGGCGTCGGGTGTCAGTTTCTAATCAAGCGCTTTCCGCATCGATCTATCCACCACTACGTAGGCTATGCTTCACCAAGCTTAAACTGTTACTGCTAGCCATCGAGATCAAGGGTGGCGAGGAAGGCAACGATAGCAAGATCTCCATCAATCCTCGGGGCGCGAAGATACTCGCCAACACGCAAGGCTTTTTCATAGCGCAAAGTGCGGACGAAGTGAAGCGGTGAGCAAGATCGGTGCCACACTCCGAGGCGAACAAGTGCCAGGACTGATTGTTTTCTCTTCTTTCCTCCTCACCTGCTCTAGGGCGTGGTTCTACTGCAAGGCGTGTCATGACGACATCAAGGACGAGACGCTGATCAAGAAGTGCAAGTGCAAAAACTGTAAGTATACGTTGCCGATGCGGCCGACACTTTCCCATTTTCCTTCACAATACAAACTTTCACAGTGTGGTGTGTGACCACACGAGTTCTACAAGAAGCCGAACCCTCTCTCACGTGCCCGACATATGTCGGGCGTCCCACATCGTCCCGGCGCTACCCAGGGATTCCATCCCCGTCAAGCAGGATATCGTCAGCTTCCCTGGAACGATCTGGTAACAAATGGCACCTGGGTCAACTTGCCCCCCTCCCCCCCCGATCCTGGACGATCGGCAACGGAAACTAAATATCCATCGTTTCCCCTTTGTTTCTCGCTCCTTCTTCGACAATCTTTCAACTACTCCAATCCATTGTAAATTGGAACACTGTCTACGTGCCATCTGGCTCTTTCCAATCTAATCTTTCTATTTCTCCACGTGTCTCTCACTCGGTCCCACTTGGCTCCTACTAGACTACCCATGTATCTGCTGTATGCCCACCAATGGTCACCCGATTGATAATCTTTTCTAATTGTTTCTATATTCTCTTGCGTACCCCGCATTGAACACCTCTCGGCGAAACTATAAACTGCACCCTTAAAAAAAAACAAAAAACTCCGTCTTCATCAACATACTGTTTAACTACCGACCACGTATGATAATTCCCCGTCAAACTGAAAAAAAACAATGATCCAAATACGACTCTGTAACTCTGTGTGCGCGTACCGCATTGTACAGTGACAGCACAAACCAGGACGAAAATAGGTGATCTAGGTAAAGCAAATGCATAAGTTTTCTCAATTATTTATTCCGTACTTAGTTTGACTCTTGTACAAAACATGTTATCGTTTTTTGTTTTTATTTCCATACGTTTCGTTCCCAGTTTGCTCTTCTATAGTTGAATTGTTTTATAACATGTTTTTCCATACATTTTTTCAAAAGTCAATTAGTTTTGTCATCGTTTTGAATCTGGTTTCCGTTTGTTTGTTTTTGTTTTTTTCGAATTGCTTTGGTTGAATCAAATTTTGTTGGCGAATCTCGCGTTTTGGCAATCAACCGTGCGGCTTAACCGGTAGCAGGGAAGCCGCTAGTACGTTGTGCGTGGGCTTGAACTTTTCCAGTTCGAAGCCCATCGCACGGTGTAAAGTTTTTTATTTCAGTTTTCATTTTGTGTCCTGTTCTAGTACAAGTTCCTTTTTATCGAAACTACTAGTTGCATTTGTATACTATTCCAAACACATTCACACCGATACACATACACACACTATCATTCGCGTTTGTCGTAACAACCAATAGCAAATGTACGCATTATTCCTCTGCAGAAGTTGTTTGCACTGTACATAGGGGGAATTTTGGCGTACTGTTGTGTTTCTATCTACTATTCTCCTTTTTATTATCTTTATCTCTCTCTTTCTCTTTGTCTGTTTTACACTGATAAAATTTTGATTTCTGATCTACCAAAAGTATCAACGCAAACGTAGTATTGATTTTTAACTTTTCGCCGACGCAAGCAACAAACGCTTTTTCTCATACCGCAGAGGTTTTGTTTTCGTATTTTCTCAAGTTTGATTAACCGTTTGTGCAACGATTTTTCAATTTTTCGATTTTCGTAAGCAGCGTTACGCTGCACTATTTCCGTTCTCTGCCATATAGATTGATGCCGGGCGTAGTTTTGCGATTTTTTTTTTCGATCAATTGCACCAATTTTTAAAACTAGCAGTAAAGCGATGCGGGGAGTTTCGTATACCTAGGATTCCTTTTCATATACTTAAGTAGAGTTGTATGATCGATCAACTGGTGCGCGGTAGTACGGACGCACTTCTTATTATCTCAAACTAGGTTCCGCGGGTTTCGTATGGCCTTAATATCGAAATTGGTTAAAGATCAATACTCAGCTTTCACAACACCAACTCTGCAATTCAATGTACATGACAGTTTGATCAAAAGCCCTTCGTCAAATATCGCCTGTGTCGTGAGGAAAGTGCAATTGTACGTGTGCTGTTTAAACTTATTCACTCTTCATGCGCTGTCCAACCTTTACGTGTACACGATTGGCCACGAGTACCTATGGTGAAGGCCGTTAAACATCCTTTATACAGTCAATCACCCTCTTACTCGATTGCATCTTCATTCCGAGCAACATGTATTTCATGAACAGCTTGTTTCACTATCCTAGAAGTAATGATTTTGGTTTGAGTTCGGTGCCCAACTGCCCGGACGCGAATGTGTGTTGTTCGTATTTTGCTGTTTTGCGCATTCAGTTCTTTTCACACATCCGAAGCGACCGCCGAAAGGCCAACTCATCATCCTACCATCCCTACTCTGAGCTGTCCTTTGCTCTGATATGTGTGTGTGCGTGTGTGTACATCTTTTTTGTATGTGTGTAAATTTGTCTAAATCACCCGAGAAGGATCCATTAGTTGTGAGTGCAGAGTGATACATATTGGCAAATGAACGCTTCTAGATCAAAAATTGGTTCACCTAACTGTTGTGCTCTGCATTTCGTGCCAGGCCGGAAGCTTAGGCTTTCCAATGATCAATGCGTCCTGATATGATTTTTTTTCCATGGCATGCTAAGTACATTGCCACCGAAAGGGCAGGAGAAAAAGGTTGGCAAATCATTGCGCAAAACCCCCACCTCTAACCGTTGACCACATATTCACATTTCTTTTCGTTCTGCATGACAGCCTGAAAAATCAGCACGATAAATCGTTTGTGTAGTTGAAGATCAGTAACCATCGTACCCGTTTTTCGTACCTACATCGTTCTTGAACGTTATCTTCTACTCACATCTTCCAATAGCATGAGTAACATCCAACAGCATCATTTCTGTCGTAGTACTACTCTATCTAAGCGATGGTCATCGGAAAGCAATTTGAGAGTTAGTGAAACGAAATTGAAATAGTTTGTAAATTTGTGTCGACGAGCCTGGTAGCTATTGTTGAGAGCTGGCCAGCCACAGATGAAGAACGTCTGATTGCTGCTGAAGTGGTTAGGCGATCAAGTGTCCTTCCCCGACGAATGAGTCAACAATATATAAACATTTGTACAATATACAACGCATTCTCCCATTGTGCTATACCATGGTGTTAACGTAGCTAAATGACTCATGACAACAAGTATCTTCTGGCTAGAGCTCATACGAAAAGGGTAGTTACCGACCCAAGACAAACGTCCCCCCCCCCCCCGGCATACGGTGAGCTGTGTTTCGGACGACTAGCGACCGCTCATTATACAGCTATATATAAGGTCTGATACAGCTCTCCATAGCCGTACTGAAGCTTCGTCGGTGCGTTACTTCCGTTACGTCAATCATCACTAGGGGTTGGGGTTAAGGTATCTTCGTCCCGTTCATCTTATGCGTCTTGTTCACATAGCGAGAGTGGACCTCCGGGAAGCATGGTGCCAGAGGGTTCTCATGAGAACGGAAATACAAAAACCAGTGTCAAAATTCCCGCCCATTCGTTCTCGTAGCGGATGGATGGTCCCCCTTCGAGAAGCACCCACAGGAGCAGATTTTTCATGGTATCTTATGAGCGCCTTCTGCGGTGAGCCCTCTCGAGCTAGCCATTTGTTGAGCCCTCCTTTTCGCAACCTCCCCACTCCTCCTTCACGCTGTTCCGTTTTTATTTATAGAATATCGTTTTTCTCTCTTATTGTACCTCTACGCCTTTCAGATGTGGGCATGATTATGATGCAGACGGGAATGGTAAAACAGGGCCTTAACTCCGCCTGTCACACTTACATCGACGGTACGATACCAAACCTTCAAGGCAAATTGTTTTTAACTGTATATTGCAAAACTATTCTATTAACTCCTGCCTTACCCACCCGAAACCCTTCAGTTATGTTCTGTTCTGTTACCCTTTACTGTCCTTTTCTTCAAACAATTAGGCCAACACCATGTTTTTTCGCCATGTCATTCAAGCGAGCATTGCTAGCGAATACCATAATTATTTCGTCCGTTTATTGACCCCAAAACCCCACAAATTCCCACTTAACAACAAACCTTTCGTATCCAAACCAAGTCCGTTTTAGTTTGGCTCTTGTTTCTGTAAAGCTCCTATCTATACTAAGCTGTACTCCTGCTCTGCTGGAACTGTACCTTTTTAACCAATGCTACATTACTTAACGATTGATACCATTTATCCGTTGATCTGTTTGCCTTTGTACATTGATTTGAATGTGTGTTATTTTACGCCTATCTTTAATTGCTACCATCCATTACATGCATTTCCGCCTACTTGAAGTACTTTTCATGAGAGATGTGTTCGGTCGTTTTAATTTTGTGTTGTGTTTTCGGTTCGTTACGTCAATTCGTTACCCGTGTCAATGGCGATGGGTTTCAATTTGTTATCTGGTTTTGTTCACTTTATATTCCCTTATTGGTGGCTGAGTTTGGACGATACCAAAACATATATTATATTTGTTCCAATGTTTTTTACTTTTCTTATATCTATCAAATTTCAACCGATAGCTTGCGCACCAAACTCCCTTAAATCAACCAACTAAATCCCGTTTATTTCTCGTTAATGCTATAACAACACTCTCGCTATACACACTCCGATTTACAATAGCTACCCGTTGCGTTACTTCTACACTGTTTCCCGCGTTCGGTATTATGTTTGTTCCGTTACCGGTCGATACGGACGACTTTTAGGCCTTCCTTCCGTTTGCTTCTGGAAACCGGTCGCCGGTTCCTCTATCCTCTTTCCCTGGCCGGAATGTGCATTTCCGTTGGCTGGACGGTTCGCCCCGACACGTCATGCCTAGGGGGCGAGAAATAGCGCACACTAGGACACCTCACCTCGGTGCATGAGTTTTGCAAAACAAACAAAAAAATACACACACAGCCTGTTTCTTTTTCATTGGCACGGTTCGGTTTGTTCGAGCGATGATTGTAGTCAAGCGAAACACATTTATCTAAATCCCTAGGTTATATCCTACTGCCCATCACTGAAAAGGAACGATTCCATTCCTTTCCCGACACTCATTCGGGCGTGCTTTCTAAGTCCTCTGCATTCCAGCAAATTATACCATCGACGGATGGAAGTAAATTAAAAATGTGCCTTCCCAGAGGAAGGTAGTTCCATCATAAGGCGAACCTAAACGCTGGAACCAGCTGCTTGGTGTCCATCCCGTCGGTGTACACTTCGAACTCGATTAAACATATCTGTTAGCTGTTTTTATGTTTCCTCCAGCGGTACTATCTGAGCTTAAGCCAGTTTTCTTGTGTGGTTGGTATCAGATATTACAGAACCGAGCCAAATAAGGGCTTTTTCAAAAATATGTTTTAAGCAAATGAAATCAAATTTGTAAAGACCCAGTAAGTGAGAAGAAAATGCTACACCGGAATTGTGGCCTATAGCTCATCAACGAATATTGTGTAGCTATGTATAACCTATGTTACGAGGTACCCGTCACCATGTGGCGTATTGTTGTGTGTGCCTTAGGAGTTCGTTTTTGTTTTGTTTTGTTAAAAAGATCTCATGTTGTATACTGTTTACATGTGCTGCATGAATATGTATATTTAAACTGCGTCAAACAAACCCATCCTTGTACAGCTCGTCGGAAATCGTGAATCGCAAGGTATTTTAAAGTTCTCAACGAGTACCAACCGACTTAGTTTTCCTTTGCAAATGGTCTCAGGTTGTTTACATCAAAAAGTTCTTAAGGGTATACCTCCATACCAACGGAATGGGTAATCGAACACATATTGGTCAAGCAAGTGTCTCCTGGAGGTCTCGGTTTCCTTTGAACAGCAATCTTTGGTACCACCATCTTTCTTGTGCTCTTCTCTTAAGGGAGCTTTGTTCTGAATTGTATTTCATCCCTTTCTCTTTTTCTCCATCTGTTTCTCTCTCTTTCTCTCCCGCTTTTTCTCTTGTGATTTTCCTCGCCCTCTTTAACTCCTTTTTTCTAACTATTTCCCCACGCTGTGAACATGTTGCCTCGAACAAGTCCACCTACTATGAAAGTTTGCCTAGTTATCATGCAATTCTTTTGTGTTTCCTTCTGCTACCGCCGTCGCTCCACAAGTTCGTCGTTTGTCTCGAACGCTTGGTCGTCGTTCTTTTGGCAAATCAAGATCACACAGATCCTGACAAATGGCCTCTGACCTCGTGCTGCATCGATTCAAAGCAGATGGCTTCTACCACTTTTACTACTACTACTACTGCTACTAATTCTACCACGAATCATAACTCACGCCTCATCTTAATGCATTTTGACTACTGATTCTTTCTCTCTTTTTTTTCTTTATCTCTTCCAATCATTATCATATTCGTTCGTATTCGGTATTCGGATAACCCCCGTGTGTGTCTCTGTGTGTGTGTGTGTCCATCCGTCCGTCTTTGTGTGAAACCTTCTGCTTCCACCCACTACTCTTCTGCTTCTGCCTTCGGTTGCGTGACATCCACGTTAACGCGTCACACTTGAACTCGAACGAAACGTTTCGCTGGTCGAACGCGGTCCCTCGCGTAACCGGAACGGCATTCACTTTTGTAATTCCAAACGAAAACCAAAAATACGCAAATACTGCACCTCAATGCAATACTAGTGGCAACGTTCAGAAAAGGCGTCCGAGCGATTCAGATTGTTGGACGTGCAAGTACGTATGATTGTTTAAAACATAAAACCCTTATAATGTTAGGTAACTATGTCACAGATCGATGCTATGATGTATATTGTATGTTTCTTTTTTCGTTTCGTTACGTCCCTTGGAATTTGTCTTTCGGTTTTTTTGTTTGTTTTGTTTATGTTTGGAACGGAATATACCCTAGAATAGAGAGACCACTAATGGGCGCCATCTTGTCGGTAGCCGTGTATGATCGTCGACCACAGTACTGTAACCATAGATCTGTCGTGTACATTTTTGGTTTTTTGTTTCTACGTGTCGTTTCCTTGTATCATTCCCTCCATGCCGAGGGTCAGCCTCACCAGTTCTAGTATCGTCAGAGACGCTGTACCAAGCAACTTCCACCACAGTCAGGTCCACCCAAACTCATGTGTCAGTCGATGTTTGTTTTCGTGTCCTTTTTTAGACGGTTCATTTTAATGCCATTAGAACAGACACCCATCGTTGTGCTGGAGACTGCTCTGATTAAATCTTAATTGATTGTTTTTTGATCAATGGTTCAATGTTATAAAAATTAATGTCGCAAGTCGCAGTTAGTTGTCAGTAAGTTTTTAGTACACAGGCATTTGTATCAAACAGGAAAGAAGAGAATATCTGTTGAAACCTTGGTAAGCTGTAATAAATTTAATTACCCTCATGTAGTTGTCTTAGTAAGAAGTAAGGCAAGGGAAAAGCAAAGAAAAGTAACAATTGAGTTCAGTTTACATCACAAAGCAAGACCAATAACATTGTGTTTTATCAGTAAGCATATATATTTATAAAAACACATTTCCAGCGCAGACTGCTGCTGACGAAATAATTTCGAGGAAATCTTAATTGTTCTATGCAGGATTTTAAATTCCCAGCAAAATATTGCCAGCACTCACAACCAGTCTCTATTAGGAACATTATCATAGGTCGTTCGAAAAACGTTGTATTGCGTGTCGCTTCAGTTACTCTGTATGTTTGTGGTTTTCGTCGTAATCCTAAAAGTTTTCCTGTTTTGGTTTTATTTTATAATGTCACTAGCCATTCCACTCTTTGTTTCTCAAGTGCGCCCCAAATCGTTTCCTGTAGAGAAATTATTCTCATCGAAATTAAACAGCTTAACTCTCGCACACGTTCCGTTTCCCTCGATAAGATTCGAGCCCTCAAGCAGAAAAAAGCAAGGGAAAGCCGAACTGTGAAGTTGCAATTGGCCGTTCTACAGACGAAAGGATTTGCAATCCACACTCTCTTCCTGGCCCCCACGCCCCTCACCATCACCCCCGTCCCGCGGAGTTAGTTTTATTTCATAATGTGTGTCATCAGTTAACTGTGTTTTGGGAGCTCTAGCATCCATGTATATTTACTCACGAATCAACTACCACCGTTTACTGATTATGATCACCTTTATTCCATGCTCTGTAACTAACTCTCCCTGCGCGTTGAACGGCTATGAACGGCGAACAAACGTATCTTGGGGCTACACAACAAAATACCTCAAAACCCCCTCAAAACCGAAATGTAAACCGATATGACAAAACACAACAACCAAAACAAAAAAAAAAAAAACAAACAAAATCACGAACAAACTTTTCGTAATCTAGCCGACGAAATATTGCATCCAACACGTAAGTTCCTACGCTGTTACCGCTATCTTTTAAGTGCAGTAGAATAGAGAACAAATTGAGAGGAAAAATGCAACTGCAGCAGCTTGTGGTTCCGATGCATTCGATGCGCAAAAGTAGGCGATCGAATGATCTTTTTTGAAAACAACTAAAATTCAAATAAAATACGTTGCTCTTTGTTAGTGTTGTGCCACGACCGGATAGTCGCTATGCTGCGCTTTACTGTGTGGAGGGGGAGAAAAACATCCAATTCACTATGCCAACGCTATGCACCATGTGTGCTTTTGCTGTGCAACGTACGCCTTACTCTGCACTACCAAATTTGTGGAACGCCTTTTGCCAGGCTTGTGCAATGCAAAACGATTTGATTCTAAATTTCCATGCAGATCGTCGTAATGATGCGGTCTTCAGGGTGTCGACATTGGCAACCGGGCCTTTTATCTGCGATGGGCATTCCGCTACTGCCCTCGATCTCCACAGACCATCGTGATGTGGTCGGTGGATATTTGTTCAAAATTAAACTAACGACGCTAAATCAAGCTAAGGTAGTACTTATCCAACGAAGCGTTAAGGGATCACTGAATTCAAGAGTCTTTATATTAAAAATAAAATTAAAAAAAAAAACAAAAGCTTAAGTAGAGTACGAACACCTGCGCACACCTACCAACACACATCGTAGAGAAGATGTTCACTTTTAGCAGTAGATAGTGTAATATGTCATCACTTTGCAACAATCGTTAGATGCTCGTGCGTGTCCCGCAACATTAGCTTAGCATACCAATGGCACACATTCTACTATTGCTAGAGGCTACATTCATCAACACTACCACCCACCAGCATCACCACCACCACCCCCACACCCACACCCACTCGATCAATTCACACAAAAGTCATCACAATCGATCGTGCTTTGCGTGCGTCTCTTTGATGGCTACGTTCATCTTGCACTTATTTTTCGATCTTTCCCTAGCAGTGTGTTACTTTGTACAGTTTAAAAATCTTTCCTCGAATTTCCTAGATGATAATTGCAAAAATTGCTTAGCATACCAAAGAAAATAAGAAAAAAAGATACGTTTTAAAGCAAAAGTATGTCACGCTTTCTAAACCTGCTCTGAGTGCTTTATTTGTTTTCGTACGGCTGTGTGTTGAAGTAAATCGATTTATCGCTTGCAGAATGGTAATACGTAATAGTAATAAATAAAAATTAAGTAAAATCACGCTCACCGAACTTTGAATTGTGCCTGTTACGTCTAGCAAATAAAAAAATAACACTTATTGGATTGTTTAACTATTTAATGTTTTTATTTGTCTTTCTCGAAACATGCTTATCTTTCTCTGCGTTTCGGTCAATTTCTTTAAATATTGCTTTCATTTTGTCGTCGCGTTAGCGATGGGAAAAAGCCATAGCCTTTCACCTTTTTGACGCTTTCCTCAACTGCAACACAATTATGGCTTCTCGATAATCATTAGCTAGTGAACAACGACGGCATTTGCTGTTTTCTTTTTTTTTTTTAACTTCTAGCTTCTAGTTTTTTATACACTACAACACAAATCAAGAGTTACGATATCAGCTATTATCTGATTAGACCAAATGTTTCCATACATTATTTTTAACGTTTTCAAATTTTTCCGTAGTGAATTTTGATCTAGTTCCTTTTTAACCATTTTTCTTCAATTTTTATTCCTTATTTTTGGCTTTCGTTGTACATTGAGCAACACGTTTGCTGCCGAAGTGAACCGATTTTAGAGCTCTTGTTTGTATGACTTTTGCAGACGACGGTCATCATCCTGCTCCCACGTTCACCCCACCGGAACTTCCGAAGCGGGTGCATGTTCGTGGCATTTCATCGGGTAAACTGAACTCTCTTCTTCGAGCTCTCCGTCACGCTTCTATGCAACCTCTTGTTTTCTTCTAATGTTACGTTCGTTTTCTGTCCCCAAGCCACAAGAAAAAAAAAAATATCTATCACCACCGCCCTACGACCCAGAAACACGTTGTTTGTAGCGTTTGTTTCTTACGTTCCATTTGTCACACCTTGTTCCACGGTCCTTTGTTCCTAGCGGGAATCTTGCAAATGTTATGTTTTCTTACTCGGTTCGGTTTATGCTTTCATTTGATCGGTCAGTGCTGATGCTTTATGATATATTTTTCTTTTTTGTGCAACATCGCGTGTGAACTTATTCGAAACACTACAGTTCTGAAATTGAGTTAGTTTTGCAATATTTTGCTATTCAGTTTACATTCTTCTATAATGGTAGTGTACCGTGCGCCATTTGAAAGGCCTTGCTTAAAATAATTCCATAAACTTCAACTTCAAGCCAGAATATATTTGCGGGCACAAATTTTGCGTAATGAACAATTGGATAGTATACTTGATGATCTTCTGAACAGCGAGAAACACTTAAAGTATATCAAGAGTAGGTACTTGAAACCATACTTTACCTTCGCGAAATAACCAACGATTATAGATTTCTAAGATACAAATATTTTATGACACCACTCAAACACATTCCATACGATCGAACACACAGCGCGCTGTTAACGAAATCAGACAAAGAATATGAAATATGTTTGATCCCAAAAAGGGATCTTTTGAAGGTTAATGTCATGGCAGCTGCTTCATAGTTGAAAGCCCCCTTAAAATGGAAGTTTTGCTCAGAAGTAAATTTCAACAAAAGCGCCTACAAGTAGATAGAATTTCCCTTCCAAATCCAACTAGGTAGCAGTGAAACTTCCTCGGGAGAGAGTTCGTGAGAAAATGAGCCACACATTTGCCGAAGTATATTTAAAGCCTCAAGATAGTACCTCTACCGTTTGGTGCTTCTTAACGCCATCGTTTCGTGATAACCTTTTTACGATAGAATTAGTCGTTCGTTTTCCCGTAGATAAGACCGTGTGTGTTGCATCCGAGTTGCTGGTATGATTTTCGCCTTCGTTTCAACAGTAGGTCGAACTCTGCTGTACGTTTGTGTAGAGGCTTTAGCTGGTTCATGGCATGCGATTCCCAGTGTTTTGTTTGAAATTAAGTTCCGACCGTTAGTACATAGCCTCTGGTGACGGAGCTGGTACGAAAAAATATTTCCGTTTGTATTGTAACTACGATTTTGCCTTTTTTCCACCACCATTTGTTTGCTTGCTTTTACATTAAGTTTCTTTTATTAAATTTGTTAATAGTGCATAAGCGGAAATGTTCGTCCGAAACATTATACGACCAACATTGCGTATAATGTATCGGCGAATGCGGATATAATTCTATTACCTATATCTAGTGCGCAAACCCGGCGACAACCATCAAGACTAATGTGCGTTCCGTTGTTCTTTTCTAACCTACAAAACAAAACCAAACCCTCAAATCGAACACGATCAAAACAAATCAACCATGCACCCCCGTGCACGTCCTCGTCCTGTATGTGCGCATTCGATCAACCGCCTGCAACCACCATCGTGCGCCATAATCGTCATCCGATTCGTTAAAAACCGCAAACAACAACAACAAAAAATACAATTATCACAACATCCAAACCATGACTGTAACCTTTTCCACTACAAACACAACCAATCGAAATTCATCACACGTGACGTGCAATGTCCTGAATGGATCGAATCGAAACCATAAATCCGCACACCCAGGCGATATTACTCGGGATCGAGAGGATATAAATTGTGAGTTTCAAACTGAATGTTTCTTCTACTCGGACGTTACTGTGTTGTTAGCTACTTCTTTATCGCTATCTCCTCCTTTCTCTGTCGTTGAAAGTGTCAGTGGTTTATTTTGTGTTCTGTTCTTGTCCTTGCTCTTTTGTTCTCTGTTCGATGTTGTATCTTTCAGCTCAGAGTGAATCTTAAACATCTCTATCAACCTACTTTTCTTTTCCACTATCTCATTGTTTATCTCTTTTCTCTTCTTGCTTTACATTTATCCTTCATTATGTTTGTGTTGTTTTTGTCTAGTCCCTTATGTATTTTTTTTTTCGTCTGTTTACTTCTTTAATTGACTGCCGTTAACTGTCACTTTTAAATCCCTTTTCTAATTGTTGTACCTTCGATTTTATTCTGTTTTGAACTGATCGTTCGATTGGTGGTTCGTATTCCGCAAAAGTAAAGCCGTTTCCCTCTGTTCGCTCAGTGTGTTCGTGTATTCCCATCGTTTGGCCTCCTCTGGCCTTTTTGGACCATTTGGCAAGGGGCACTGTTTTTCACATACAGTTTTTTATGCTTGTGTCGCCCCATCAAATATAGTGATCAACCGTAATCGCCGAAGCAACGTGTCGATCAGCGGCTCCAACCAGATGCTAAACTCCACAAAACAAGTTAACAAAGTGAAGCCGAATGTAAATAGGCAACCACCGGACAATTTAATGTCGCCGTCGACGTACAACAGGTAGGTACAGAGGTTTGATGCCTCAGCGGTAGTTACAATAATTTTCCAATCTGGAAGGTGGTGATCCACCCAAAAGTAAACGATATTGGTAAAGTACCCTCTATAATCCGTAAACGTGAGGATTATTATCATATTCGGAAACACAGATTATTGAAGCGTCCTAGCGTAGGTTCCGAACCGATGTTTATGTAAATGGCCACATAAAAAACTATCCTAGGAACAGACGACCGACACAATCGAATATATCAAAACGAAAGTATCTTACACGCCAAAACTGCTGTTCTTTCAGGCCTCCCGAAACCGAACCAAGCCCCTACGCAGGCTATCAACTCGCGTATGAAGTGAAGAAGCTCATGTATGCACACAATTCTTTACCTCTTTACCTAGCTACAAACTATGGTTTTTTGTTTCTTCACCCCTTTTAATATACATTTTGTTTTTCCAATGCCACGCTGCAAGACCCCCTAGTACTTCACATTCTATATTTGGTTATTTCTGGTTTTGTGGTCGGTTTGGTTTGGTTTGCCGTACATTGTAGATTTTACTGCCATCTTGTTTGTATCCCCCTTTTTTTATTTTGTGGATGCAGCATTACGTTTCGTTCCCTCCTGTTAGAGATTATCCCAACACCGTATGTGTCGTGTAGTTTGGTATTCGCTCCTTCGCCACACAAGATTGAGAAAATCTTTTACCAATGTCTGAATATTTGATTTCTTTTGTTTTGAAAATTTCAAACTCATTATTTGGCCGTATAGTTTAAACGACGCATCCCGTCTGCTTCCCACGTAGGAGAAGTTTTATGTCACAGCAACACTCCATATGAACACCAGAAACATCTCCACCACATACACACTAGAAACATGCTCCCACAACGTTATTCGATATGCTCAGTTGCGATATTGATTGGAAAGCCTTTCGTTTCGTTACCGTACCCGAATGCTTCTTTGGTAGTTTTGCTTTCGAATGCAGTGGCCAACGGCGGAGTGTTGGTTGCGCGGAAGCAAATAATCGGCTAACGGTTTCGTTCCACCTTCCACACGCAATCCTTCCCAGGCCGACCAGTCGTGGCAGCGGTTCCGGGGCGCAGAGCCAAAACGGGGTGACGCTGCAGGCGGGCATCGCCGACGACCAGTCGAAGGACTTCGACTTCGAGAAGACGGAAATGAAGTACGACTCGACGGGCATGTTCCACTGGAGCCCGGCAAAGAGCCTAGAGGAGTGCATACTGGTAAGCGCACTAAGAGGTGCCGCTGTTCTTGAAAAAAAAACTCCGTATTTCATTTTCATTCAATTCTTATTATTACCAGGATCGAAATCAGGCCGCCATGACGGTACTGAACGGCCACGTGGTCGTGTGCCTGTTTGCCGATCCGGACTCGCCGCTCATAGGACTGCGGAATCTGGTGATGCCGCTGCGGGCGTCCAACTTCCACTACCATGAGCTGAAGCACGTCGTCATCGTGGGCTCGGTCGAGTACATTCGGCGGGAGTGGAAGATGTTGCAGAATTTGCCGAAAATATCCGTACTAAACGTAAGTTTTGCTGGCTGGCCACCCGTCCTCGGTTGCGGGCCTTTCAATCTAGCGGGCAAAAACAACCTTCGCCAACCTTTCCTTGCAGGGGTCGCCTCTCAGTCGAGCGGATCTGCGGGCCGTCAACGTCAACCTATGTGATATGTGCTGCATCCTGTCAGCGAAAGTTCCTAGCAACGATGACCCGACGCTAGCCGACAAGGAGGCCATTCTGGCCTCGCTGAACATCAAGGCCATGACGTTCGACGACACGATAGGCGTACTCAGCCAGCGAGGCTCGGAAGCAGACAATTTAACTCCCGTAGGTAGTCCCATAGTGCTGCAGCGTCGCGGTTCGGTGTACGGTGCCAACGTGCCCATGATAACAGGTACGGTGTAGGGTGGCTATACATTGCCCTCAGTCAGTGATCTAACTCGTCGGGGTTTCGGTCCACAAACTCTTATCATCCCACAGAGCTAGTGAATGATAGCAATGTACAGTTTCTGGATCAGGACGACGACGACGATCCGGACACGGAGCTGTATCTAACGCAACCGTTCGCCTGCGGTACAGCGTTCGCCGTTAGTGTGTTGGATTCGCTTATGTCAACGGTAGGAACAAAGAGTGCACACAACTCTATTGCTCAACTAATCACCGCTTGTCGGTATCGTTCGCAGACTTACTTCAATCAAAACGCCTTAACTCTCATTCGTTCGTTAATCACGGGTGGAGCGACACCGGAACTAGAATTAATCCTAGCCGAAGGGGCAGGCCTTCGCGGTGGCTACAGCACGCCGGAAAGCTTAAGCAACCGAGACCGGTACGTACACTGCGTTGCGCATAAACTGGTAGCAAGATCGCAGCGGTATCAGTTCTCATCATTATATTTTTGCTGAATTCTTTCTGCGATTTTTGGGATAGATGTCGCGTCGGCCAGATATCGCTGTACGATGGGCCACTAGCGCAGTTCGGCGAAGCTGGCAAGTACGGGGATCTGTTCGTGGCCGCGCTCAAATCGTACGGGATGCTCTGCATCGGTCTGTACCGTTTCCGTGATACCAGTTCGAGCTGTGACGCCAGTAGCAAGCGATACGTCATCACCAATCCACCGGACGACTTTTCCCTACTGCCAACCGATCAGGTAGGTGGCGATGGTGGCCAGGTGGGAAGATCTCCCCGTGCCTAGCTCATGGCTCATGGTCGTTTTTTTTTTTAATGCTTCACAGGTGTTTGTGCTGATGCAATTCGATCCCGGGCTGGAGTATAAACCGGCAACGGTGCGTGGTCCATCCGGGGGTGGCCGAAATCAAAACAGCCAGGCGGCCGGTGTCGGCGGCGGCGGATCGAACAAGGATGACAACTCTTGACTATTACTGTGTAGCGCCCTCACCGATGGACCCTACTCATACATATGAACAAAAGAAACTGATTTTATATACCAGATTGCGCTCTATATCAAGCGACTCCTGCGCAAGCTCGTTTACATTTTCCGACCCTCGTTCGCGCGGGCATCCGCGGTGAAATCGTAATCGGGATAAACACGTGGACGACACAGACAGAAACACGCATACACACCAACACACACCTTGAGACACTCGCTGCCAGGATTAGAGGGATATAGTGCACTGTCTAGTATATAAAACCATTCGCAGCCGCAAGTTTACTATGCACGCACAGTACGGTGCTGTCCAAAGAATGGGATTGGAATGGGTCGACGGGACGCACGACAGCCAACGAAATACAGATCCTTTATCGAAAACTAGCTCCACGACATCTCCCTTTATCTTGCCCCGGACAGTACATACCGTACAACGGCGATACAACCAACGAACGAAACCAACCAACCAAACCAAACTCCGTCTTTGCGTTAGCACCGTTACTGTGCCAGGCTGTTCATATGGATCGAAATCGAAACGCCTAACTGGGGAAGAGCTCCACTTGCTTCCTACACCATTCCGTAACAAATGTTTTCGTCGCATTCTGTTCCGTTTTCCGTTCCCCTTCGTTCTGCTTATGAGTAGTAGGTCGTTTGAGTTGAGTGTTGTTGTTTAGTTTTGTTCTAGTCTTATGTTCCTTCTGTACGCCTCAGCACACCCTGGCGTGCGTCGTAGGTTAATAGTACGTTGTTATACACTGTTTTGAGTTACTGTATGTTTCCCCTTCCCAATACATTGTAAATCGGTTTGTGTGCTCTGAGCTGTTATTGTAGACCTGTGCTACATTTTTTTTCTATGAAAGATCATCTGTTAATAAAATCTTTTGTTGGGACTATAATTATCTTTATTTGTAGTGAGTGATTTGTTTTGTTTACTTCTTGGGTTTATTAATTTTTACATTCATTGGTTTGTTTTATTGGTTTTCCTACTCCTTTTAAAGTATGTTTTATTGTATGTTGTGCCATTTTTATTCGTTAGGGTGCTAGAAGAAGCGTAAACAAAATCTGCAAAATGGAAAAAAACAAGCAGTGAAGGCGAAATTCTAATCGAAACAAAAATTGGGGTACCATCGCAGGGTTGCTGCACACCGTATATACTACCAAACTGCCACGAATAACATTGGCCGTGAAGTTAAACCAAACGAATGAAGGAGAAACCGAGCAAAACAAACCAGACTCGGAAGACTTCGAACATGAAACGAATGAAATCAAACAAAAGCTATATAAAATGCCATGTACAAAGTAACTTAGAAACCGTACACACAAAACATACACGTACAGAAAACACCTAAAGCTAGTGCTAGTGATAAAGCTTCTCCACAATACATCACTTTGAATGCGACATAAGATAAACGAAAATTCAATCGAAATTAGATAAGTACGGTGCCGTTGTACTAAACCGAGAGAAAACATCTTTTTTGTAAAGAAAGACAACCAAACATACAAAACCAGAAGCAATGAATCGAATGTAAACCATAAAATATCCAGCGCAGACGTAACACATGCCATTAATACAGAGAAGAATAAAAAAAACCTAAAAAACAAATAAACCTAATACAAGCAGGGTGGAGAACGTGTTGTGAGTGTAGTATCCGCGTGAAATAGTGAACTACAGATGCTATCAAACAAGCGATAGCAACATGCGCAAATTGAAGAACCTCTCACTTGATTTAAGGCGAATTCAATCGAATGACACAATCATTTTATAATCAAAACAATACAAAATTGTAAACCTAAAGAAAAATGGCAAAATAGTAACGAACACGAATTCTCACGAGTGGTGAAAAGGTTATAAAAGCTACAGCTGCTAATGAACACAACCGTAACGGAGGATAGATTCAATAACAAACGAAAGCAACTATCATCGCAAACAGCGAAAGATGGTGAAAGTAGCGGTTGGAAAACAAAACACTCATACGCGCACAGTAAATTCTAACACACGAGAGCCTAAGCAAGGATCCGGGAAAACGCAGTGTGCTGTGCAACGATAAACGGTAGATAGATACGCAAAAATCCTTCTAATCTCTGCTACTTGGCTGGGCGTTGCGTAGGGCGCGTCCTGTTTTCGTTGGTGCGGTCATTCTTAGGTGTCACTTCTTGTCTACTCTTACGGTATCTATCTTGTATCCAGAATTGTTGCGACTTGTTGTATAATAAGGCTACACAGGGTGCTTTAGACCATTGGTTGATGATTGTTTAGCGTGTGTGCAATTCATTTTAGAAATCGTTTGCGCAGTCTTTAAGCCCTCCCGTTTAGCTGGCTATGTAGGGGCCGTTGTTTAGTAAAAAAAAAGGTAATTGAAAAACAAATAAAAAAAAAGGAAAGCTGAGACTAACCTAGGGCAGTAGCAGAATAGGGTGAGAGGATACTTGAGATTTCAGGCCGTCCTCAGCCCCTACAAACGTACGCGCACAGCAATTCCAACCGGGAGTTCGGTGTCGTTGTCTCTCAAAGGATGTGAGGATTGTCTGTTTGCATCCTTGCTCTTGCATGTTTGAAATCTATGTGTACATATAACCGATAAGCGAGCTTTTTTCGTTCTTATGAACCACCAACCGCTAAACCGGGTGGTTAATTAGTCAATCATGCTACTGTTAAACTAAACCGTTTACTCTACTATGCTCTTGCCATCGAGGGGGCAGAGTTCGTCGTGGCTGAAGAATGGCTGCCAAACGGAAAACCAAATTCCACTCCGGTAGCCTAACAGTCCCGTTGAAGCTATTGCACTGCTTTAGTTGGGAGGCAGCTAAGTCTCACCCGTTGCGGTATAACTTACGAATCTCCCGGGTCGAATCTGAAACGAAAGTTTTAAAACTCGTAAGAAAGCGTTGCTAGGGAGATGTAGTATGTTTTGCTTTCCCTCTCCTTATTGGTTGTATGCCGGAATAGCCACTATTCCCGTCCGTAGCACGTAACATGGCCTTCAACAGTTAGTTCATCAGAAAACCCGCGCTTTCAGTGTCTACGGCAGTTAGGAAACCGTGTAACCGTTACAGTCTATTCTAACTGAAGAAATCCGGAGGGGTTTGTGTTTTCCGCAGCAGCCATCGCAGGAGTAACATTTAAATCAAACTCTTTACGCACCATCTTCCTATCGTACACACATTCCGCATACGTTTGAGGTTGTGCAACCTTTGAACGCGAAGTCGTCTCTAGTCTCTAGCAATGTTTGTAAGTTGCCACGGTTGCCTCCCAGGCGTCGGTGCTCAATCTTAGTAACCCAAGAAAAAAGAAAACCGGCGGCAGAGGGGATAGAAAACAAACCAAAAAAAAAGAAGAAAAATACTCACACACGTCAATAAATACAAAAATCATCAAACCACCCACCCATGATGCACTACTATACACTATGTCTATGTATATTTGACCTAAGTAGATAGCGCCTTACTAGAGGAAATCGAGCATAGGACGGAGCGAAAGGGCCCACGTGGTTCGAATTAACATTTAACAAAAACTGTTAGAGACTTGCGAGGTGGCGGTGATCAGTCTAAATGCTTACATTACATCAATCAACAACATTGATCTAAGTGTTGTAAGTGTTTTCGTTCGTAATTCTGTTATCGCTTTCATCGTTGGTTGAAGGGCTAGTAGCTTTCGTTTCTATCTTTAATGTAACCTCCGCTAAATCGTTATACATCTTGCAGTTGATATCAGGCTCAACGTGCAGGAAAATACAATGGGTGATTTAAGGATAGATAATTGTGTTCAGGTGCGTGGACAGGCTAGGTGGGTATGCAATAGGAGCGTACAGAGCGTCATCCAAGTACGCGTCAGGAGTCGCCTAGGCATTGCACCATACCAATCGAAAGTAGAATGATATAAAAAAACAAACAAACCCGTAACTTACTACCGTGAGGAGATATGAGGCGTAAAACAGAACTACCAGTGGTTGCGAAAACCTATTAGCAGAAGATAGGAACATCTTGCAGCTTAAAGACACACGCCATGTAGCAGGACGGCAGTATGAGAGAATAGTGCGTGTGATTTATACTTCTAGATAAGTCTAATTAATTTCATAAAAATAACTAGGTACGCAAATGCGCAAGCGCCGTTAAAAAGAAAACAACAGCCTACATTCAGCATCTAGCGTGCTAGTATAGTGCTATAAAAGAATAAGCCAGAATATAAAAAAATGAAAAAAGCTAGCAAGCAATGCAAATAAGCTAATCAATCGAAATAGCTGTTATATTTTCTAAGTGTGTTGTAATGTAAAAAAAACTAAATTCAGTATGCGCGAATAGAGGTAATTAATAATCTCGATCAGAGCTTTTTCTTTCAATTATTTTCGCGATAATAACGCTAACACATGCGCTAGTAAAATGCATCCAACCATTTCCGAATACAAAGAAGAAAAGAAAAAAACAAAATAGAAATGAAAAACATCCATAATGAGGCGCAAGGGAAAAACTAAAAATTCATAGTTAACTCATGAGGCAAATGAAAAACACATATATACAAAGAAGTAAATTATATACATGGAACTACAAATAGCCGCCATTTTGCTGCGCGAAGCGATCGAAACCAGTTGCAAACCAATGTGAACACAACAGACGGCGTTGTCTCGCGTCGACTCCAACTGGCGCGGGAAGATGAAGAGGAAACCGTACATGCAGGAACTATGAGTAACAGACAAGAGAAAATACATCTGCGGATGGAGTTTATGTGAATGAAATTGTCAAGGTTAGAATCCTTTTTTTTATAGATTTTTCAAAAAACGGATACAAAAAAAAACAAACAAAAATAACTACTTCAGCTAGAGTAATGGTTTAGTGAGTAAAAAGGTACGCGAAATTGCTAAGAATGTACATAGGTCGTAAATTAATTCTGAAAAATTATTCGTGCATTGAGTAAATCACACAATACAAGAAAACAAAAAGGAATGAAGATAAGAGATATGCGCAGAATGCAAGCTACGATGCGAAGCTGGAAAATGAGCGATCCAATCAGGGGGAAACTTTGAAGGGAAACTTTGGAGGGAAGCGTATAGAAGCAAGGAACTACATGCTAAATCTGTATAAAAGTTATCGAAACATAAACCAACCAGTTGCTTTAGTTTACACTTACAGTCTCTCACCGTCGAAAGGTACATAATACATACGTAGCCATTACATAAGAGAACACAGTCAGCAACGTAACGTTAGAAGCTTGCCATAAAAGCTTTTAACAAACTGGCGTAAACAGCTATCGCCAACAGCATTTAGTGAACATGCCAAACATGAGGGAAAAGACAGAAACTACACAGTACACACATAGAAACTGGCATGTTAACGACAAACAAATGGATCGGAAAAGTGGAAACAGCAACCATTTGATGCTATCACATTACTAAACCTGTTTCGTATTATTTTGCTACACCACATTATACCGCCAATCCGTAGGGAACTAGGTTTCGTGCGAAACTAAGAAACGAAATTTAGCACTATGTTGGTTCGCCGACTCGACTCACAACTGATTTCCGTCATCTCTCTGCTGTTCAGTTGCCGTTTTTTCCATATTATGACGTATGCATGAAGCGATGGAAGTGTTGTTAACGTTAAACTTATTGTTAATTATAAAAATTCAATGCAAAGAAAACCCAACCAAGAACAAAAAAGAAGAATGAATTGATAAAAATAATATCTGCGGTGTATTTATTTGCCTTCAGCATGTTTTGGAGAAATACCCTTTACAGAATGAAAGAAATCACGGTGATACTCGATTAACAACGAGACGAACATTCACAATTTTTTTAATGAATAACATTTTCGGTGCACATGTGCAACCGTTTGATGAGAAAAACGCTTAAATTTGAAATTCTAGAGTTCATCTGAAATGTCAAACTCCGGAAGATTTCCTTAGCTTTTCGAAAAATAAACTTTCTCAAAAACTAGAAAATATAGAATGATCTATTGTTACACAAAGTTGCGTGTCTTGAACAGACCTTTCATTTAATGGGTCACATGTACAAATCGGTTCAGCAGTTGTAAAGTTATTAACAAATTTGTTATTTCAGCAAAAAATACCAACCAAGGTTTCTACACCTACGCCTCAGAATTTCATAAACTAAGAGCTACGGAAGAGTCTTTGTTGCACAGAGTTATCAGTCTTTAAAAGACCTTTCATTTGAGGGGCCTGTCGCTAAAATTGGCCAAACCACTAAAAAGTTATTGAATAATTAGTTGCTTTAGCCATTATTTACAGTTGTGACCAAGGTTTTTGAAGCATGTTGATGCCAGTTTGGCGCGAGTTTCGTTCGTAGTGGTGGGTAAACCAAATCCCCAAATCCGAATCCCAATCCAAGAAACAGTTGGAACAGTTTAAGTAGCGTATACTATAGTTCTCCAACCTGTTTTGAAAGGCCTGGTACCAACGTATTTGGGGGAAAGGATAGTGGTTGGGTCTGACGTGCATCGGTAACACACTCGTAATGCCGAGGAGCCAAGACTTCTCGGCTAGCTGTCTGGGAACGCTCGAAATTCGTTGTTTTTTAAAGGAGTACAATGGTACAACAGGGTGCCGAGAGAGATTAAACAAGCGCGAAATCTAAGAGAGTTCAAACGCCTATGCGCCGTATTCATGAAGAGGGTTATCAGACGCTGTGCTTGCAATGTATTTAGTAAATATTGTAGTTTTTGAGCCCGTATTATTGCATTTGTCAACACCCGGTTGACAAAAATTCAAATTTTTTGCAGCTGTCATGTAGTACCAGCATGTTTTTCCATGGCAGATTGCTGGGACTCTTGCTGGAACTACATAGTACCAGCAACTATGTCAATTTCTGTCAACCGGGCATGGTCTTTGACTATGATGATGATGATTAAAAAAATTAACAGGAACTTTTTATTTTTATTATTTAATTTAATTGAGTCTACATAATTTTGAGACACGCGCGCGTAAACGAGGACAATTGGTGGTCATATCTGTACGGAAACAACTAATAGTATCTACACATCTCGCTGTAGTTGGGTCCCTTTCTGTTCTTGATAGTGGCACCACATTATCAACCAATGGTAATTGGCGGGGGAACTACAAACAGATCAGAAATATCCTCAGAAAAGAAATAAAACACTCCGGAAAGTGGTGCCTCGTTAACCTTGGGGGACTCGGCGATTTACCTTTCGAGGTGATTACTCGGGGCCGTGGTATGGAAGAAACGAGATCAGGTCCCGTAAGAAGTACTGGTGGGTTTCACCACACTATCAATCATAGAAAGCTGGCGGTGTTAACCAAAGCTGTGCGAAAATATCTGCCTTACTCCGGAAAGTGGTCTCCTTTTGCTAGTTGGGAAATCTAAGATGTACCTCCTTGTGCAATCGATGCCGACAGTTTAGGATCAAGTCAGAATCGAATCAAATCGAGTACCAAACCAATCAAATCTGAATCGAATCCTAATTGAATCAAATCTTTAGAATCCGTCAGATGGGATTCGAATCTTTAGAATCTGTCAAATGGGATTCGAATCTTTAGAATCCGTCTAGGGATCGAATCTTCGAATCTTCCGAATCCCGATTCTGTCAACATTAGTGTACATATACCTTGCGGAAGTTGTTTGTTGTGTTTCGGTGCAAAACAACATCGCTAAGGTAGTCTTTACGGCTTCACGGTTTACCGAGGAAGGAAAATGATCCGTTCAAAGTTAAGCCACACAGACATTTACTAGTATGTCCGGAAGCTGTGATAAAGGCGCCTCGAGGAGAAAGTTTGACGAGCGGAGAAGGGCGTATGGTCAGCGCACGGTGAGCGATGACGATGGTGACGAGTCGGATACTCTGACCGAGTTGTCCCGTGAATCGCTAACAAGTAGTCAGGGCAGAAGCAGCATCGGTTCCATCCCATGGGCGGAAGATGCGATCAAGCAGAACCAAACCGAATGGGAGCGAATAGATAGAATGTTCTACGGTGAGGAGGAGCTACCATCAGATCCAAAGCTACGGGAGGAAATATTGGAATGGACCTCCGTGTTTCCATTCCTGCGACTTACGGGTAAATCGCTAAGTATCGAAGAGTCTGAGTACGTGAAAGGGAATGATCCATTTCACGAGGAAATCCTTATGGTGGATCCCCCATTGATCAGTCGGACACGATCGTCACGTTCCGGCAAAGATGGATCCAGCAAACACACCACGAAGGACATAGACAGCGCCCTCACCTGTTGTGAGCTGGATAAATGTTTATATATCAGCTCTGGCTCGGCGATTCGCCAGAACAATCAGCCAAACGTGGTGAAGACAGGTCGCCGATCAGGCACGGATCTGGCACCGGAGTATTTAGATAGGAACGAGAAACCGTACATCAAGGTGAAACCCTTCAACAGTCTGATGGTTCCTCAAGTGCCCATCGTTCCGATAGGTTCGTATGGATTGTTAATATCAAACCACTGCGTTGGTACAGGAAGCTACCTGTCCAGCAGCAGGAATTGCAGCGCACAATCAGTGTCTCACTCGAGCCATGGCGTCGACGGGCTATCCTACGGTGGACGAAGTAGGAATGGTAATTTGCAACGCAAACTAGCACCGTTGCCCCACCGGCCACAACAGCATCAGCCGCAGCAGCATAAACCATCTAAAACCATCGAAACGACTATCCTATCTGCCTCGGCCTCGGCTACACACAACCGCGTTCCACCATTGGCTAAGAATTACAAGTTTCTAGTGCAAAATAGTCACGTTGCTCCAACGTTGCTGGCAGAGATTGAGCAACGCCATCACACCAAACTAAATGTTGTAAAATCCGCAACTACACGATACATGGCCTCGTCGCCGACCAAACACATCTTCGCTCTGCCGTCGTTGGCAGGAATCGACGGCTTGACCCATCATGTCCGTGCTCCGGGGGGCTCCGTTTTACAGCGAAGTCCTAACAAGAAAAGAACTTTCCGCTCGGAAGTGATCGGACGATCAATATCAGCGGCCGTTACACAGAAGGGAAATCCCATCTAAAATGAATGAGCAACAAACAAATCATTATCCGTCCATAAGTAGCCGTCTTAAGATGCTTCGCTATTTCGTAGTCCACTGGAACAACTTATTAATTTACAAAAATAGTGTAAACGTGTTACTCTAGTCCTCAATTCTTGTAACGATCTCATATGCAATAAAATATTAAAACGAAATGAAATAAAAAATTATTGTTTAAAAATACAGCAGGGGTGGGTTAGATAGTCGAATGATTCAATACAATTTGCATGATAGAATGAAATTAGAATAGTAGAAGCGCCAAACTCACTCAGGGTGCATAAAATACGTAACTAAACTAATTTCATGCATAACTGTGTCAAAATTTAACAACATTTATGGGCCGAGTTTGCGACCCAATGTAATATATATTTTCCCATACTCGGGGGTCCACACTACAGCGCGACGTCCCGTTTCAAAAGAAGGGGGTTTTCCCAGTTTCGGCAGAACAATCGCGCAAGCCAAGCGCGACAGAGGTAGGGGAGTATGTGGAAATATGTACCACATATGGGCGCAAACTCGGCTAAAATTTTTTGTTGAATTTTGAGGTAGTAATGCATGATATTTGTTTAGCTACGTATTTTATGCACCCTGAGTGAGTTTGGCGCTTCTACATTTGAAATTCACTGAGAAAACCACCTGACTCGGGGTCCACCGTAGGAGGTGTATAATTCTTCTTCTTCTTCTTCTTCTTCTTCTTCTTTCGCTATGCGAGTCGGGGTATATCCTCCTACGCTAAGTCGAACGTTTGTTCCCTTACTCGTAATCAGAGGCGTACCGACTCTGTCCGAACTCCTATGAAGGGGCTCGTCCTTTAGGACCGGCTATAAAAGCCATATGTCCACCCGCCGTCCACGGGAGGGATAATTCCTTCCGTTGTCAGGACACAAAAACCTCGTGGTCCGCTTGATTGACTCAAACAGCACGAGATGTGCGGCAGCTAGGATTTGTCTGACCTGAGCTCCAGCTCGGCGTGACCACGCGGTCGTGCCCTAAGCTAACCCTACTTTTCAGCTAACCACTTCAGGAAAACTTGTGCACTGCTAACATCCGCTCTGATGCACTACCGAACTGGAACTGGTATATAATTCTCCATCATCTCCTACTTATTGAGTGCAGTTTGTTTACGTTTCGACATCCGACAAAACTTTGGTAAAAATATAAATTAAAACTGAGTTTCATAAATGAATTACATTTGTGAAGTCTAGAGACAAGTAGTACAACGAAACATCCGATGTTTCGTGGAGAATATTGCTCGTTTTGTTCGCGTTTGTGTTTCGGTTAGTTTACGTTTTGTCCAGCTGTCGGTTTGTTTTCGTTTCGAATTGACATTTGACAAGAGCTAGCGCGACGTCGCGTTTTTCGCTGTTTCTACACTAGCTCGGGGTCCACACTACAGCGCGACGTCGCCTGACAGGAGCTGAACTCCATATAAAAAAAACCTCGCGCGATGTCGCGCGGATCGTGCTAGATTTTTTTTGCATGGAGTTCAGCTCCTGTCAGGCGACGTCGCGTTGTAGTGTGGACCCCGAGTAGCATCGTCTAGCGCGATTTGTGCGACATTTTTTTTATATAGAGTTCGGCCGCCTGTCAGGCGACGTCGCGTTTCGTGACGGAACGTCGCGCTGTAGTGTGGACCCCGTGTCAGGTGGCGTCGCGTTTCGTGACGGGACGTCGCGCTGTAGTGTGGACCCGTGAGTCATTTGACAGCAGACGACACATTCCATCGATCTGGTCAGTTCCCATTCGACAGTGTTGCTGGTAAGTTGTTACATTGTTGGTCTGTTGAATTAACATTCCATCGTAGCCTAGAGCTCATTAATTCCAATTCCATTTCGTAACACGGGTCATTAGCAATCAGTGCACGAATTTCTAAACCATAATCGTCAAGGATCCCATGTACAAGTTTTCGTAACCTGAATCCTCCGGGCCTGTGAATGGGCGGTGGTCTTTTGTTTTTTTTTGTTGCCCCTATCGCATGCAGTTTTTATGACGAGCTGTGAGTAATCAATTCGGGCGAAGGGCGATAGTGTTTGGGAAAAACACGGTTCCTTCGTTTGCCTAGTTCGAAGTGCGGTCTGCAATTGAAGTGGCCGCAGCCACGAGTTTGTTTTGTGCATGTCCATTTGCGCCATGTTTGATTGGCAAAATGTTCCTGAATAAGCAAAAACAAGCAGTGCGCCTGCGTGGGGAGGTGTCAGCGCCGAAGTGTGCGGTGGAGGGGCAAGACAAAGATTGCCAAGTATACACAGATTACAATCATATTCGCGCGTGCATTTCTATGTTGCTGTAGTAATGCAGTAACAGAAGGCAAAACCAAATAATTATAAAACTAAATTAAATGCTGCTAAGCTCGTGTACATGTGACACCTGGGCACGACGTAACCGGATTTAACAGTTGGATAAAAGGGGGATTTTTTGATAAACCAGTCCTCGAATTTCGGTAAGGGGATTACCACGGTTATCGACGTGAACTTCTCTTTCTGTTGTGCATTCTAGTTTGATAAAAACGTATGCTGAAAAGATACGGTGGCTTCTTTGTTGAAACCACTAAATCCATCGTCAACGTTGGCCATGACGTGATTTAGCTTTATTAAATTATTACTTCACGTCCTCATCATTCTGCTTCTTTATTCCAGCCTAGAGCCAGCCAGTACATAAAAAACAACATTTGAACTCGTGACGGAAACACAGGACAGTAAACGGCAACGTGATGGGGTCCCTTTTCCGCAGTGAGGAGATGTCCCTCTGCCAGCTCTTCCTGCAGAGTGAGGCAGCGTATGCTTGTGTGTCGGAGTTGGGAGAATTAGGATTGGTTCAGTTCCGTGATGTAAGAAATTGCAACCCCCCAGTAAGCTTCTAAACAAGCGAGACCAATTAACAATGGAATCTATTTGTCTACCTGCAGCTTAACCCCGATGTCAACGCGTTCCAGCGCAAGTTTGTCAACGAGGTGCGCCGCTGTGACGAGATGGAGCGCAAGCTGCGCTACCTTGAGAAGGAAATCAAGAAGGACGGCATCCCGATGCTGGACACCGGCGAGAGCCCCGAGGCCCCGCAGCCCCGCGAGATGATCGATCTGGAGGCAACCTTCGAGAAGCTGGAGAATGAGCTGCGCGAGGTGAACCAAAACGCCGAAGCGCTCAAACGTAACTATCTCGAGCTGACGGAGCTGAAGCACATCCTGCGTAAGACTCAGGTCTTCTTTGACGAGGTAAGTGTGTATGGGGTTCGTCCGGCAAGCTCTGTCCTTTTGTTTTTGTTCTAGTATTCATGATTTAACAGTTTTTATGTGTTTTTCGACTTCTTTGAGCATTAACTTGTGAAAAACAATCCACATTTCACGGAAGATGAATGCTGAAAGATAGCATCAGAATGTAAAAAAAAGTCATTCGTTTACTGTCACACATACAGGATTTTGTTTTTGGACTACTTCTACATTTTTAAGTTTTTTTAGTAACAAAACTTATAACGCATTACCTACTGAGTATCGATTTTCCATCAATTCGTACCGTACCATCGTATGTGGAGAAAATTAAATTTTAAATTTAAAGCAAAAGGTACAACCATTATTTAAACGTAACGTCCGTCTCTATTTGAAGTGGTACACGGGTATTTAAGGGGTTAATGGAATATTCTAACAAGCTATTGATTTTTGTTGGTACTTTAACAACACGTGTTGCTAAAAACTACACCCGCCCACACAGCAGATCACAAGCAATTCATACCACTGCTAAACAACTCATTCGACCTGAAACTCAAAAGAAGACGCTAAATCGTTCCGAATGAAACGCTCTCAATAATCATCCTGTCTATCCACACAGCAATAATGAATAAGTGCATTTTTTATAGGGTCTTAAACGTTATTTGCATGCTTACATTTTTTTTCAATGTAATTTATATATTACACCACCAGCAGAAGGTGTATTTGGAGTTTTCAGACCGTCGATCTATACTGAATACCATCTGGATACACCTTTTACTGATTTCCTTTACTTGCTCGATTTTACTAATATCCATAATTGAATGCAGATGCTACAGTGCCTGTTTTTTCGCGCTCATTTTTATAAACAAAAGGAATACAATATTTACCGTGAATCAGTTAATTGAATATTCTAAAACAGATTGCTTATTGCTGCAACACAACTGACTGCTACTGGTGGCTGGTAGTGCGCAAATTCCTTTCATTCATACCTTTATACCATATCAACATCCTCCCAACGCATTATCTTTTCTTTTCTACCGAAAGCAATACTCTGCTATGCAAAGTTAGTCAGAACATATTAGATGGGATTATTTATCAATATTATAGATAGTGTTTTAACTAAGTTCTTGCAGAATCATCTCTCTTATATGATTTCGGCATATGGCCAATGTTTACAAGTTATGCGTAGAGCAATATAGTGAATAGTTAATTTATTTAAATCATTAATTATCTTCCTAAATGACTCTAGTAATGTGTTTAACATTCTTGCAGTTTTTTGTTGAGGGTTTTTTAAAGCATATGAAAAAAATGAAAGTATCCTACACGAATTTTACAAATAATGTTTTCAACAACGTCAGCACTCTTATAAATATTTGTTTTAAATTTATACATCGCTCAACTGGATTGATCGTAGCTTCGTCATCAACTCAAGACTTAATTTGTCCCACCTATTTTAGGCCTATGGTCCGTCACTGGTTGGATAATCTAACGTCTAGCATATCACTAACGGTTATGGTTCGATCTCGTATGTATGAATTAACAACTTTCACCGTACTTATGTACTCGAGTCCCATCGTATATAGCATAACTAACTCGTTCTCGTTCCTTCGTTTGGAATGGTTAACAATTTCTGTATCACCTTTCGGACAATGAATCTCCCTCCCCTCTACAATTGGTGGTGTTTCATTTTATTAATGAGTTTATTTATCAATTTTTGCCCTCCCCTCTCCTTACCTTCTCCTTTTCGCTACTTTGCTGGTTGGGTACGTCATGTTTCGGTTGTGTTGCGATCGCAAAAAAAAAATGCTCATGCGAAAAAAAATACACAATTAATATAAAAAAAAAAACAATTTGATTGGTAAACAAAAACCAATATGCAAAAAAAAACACAATTTCAACGATCGAAAACGAAAAAACAGGCCGTTTATACCGGAAATGTACCTAATAAGACAAGAAACCGCTATCAACAGATGGCGGATTCGCACAGGGAAGAGGAGCAGGTTAACCTTCTTGGTGAGGAGGGCATTCGAGCTGGTGGTGCCGGGGCACAGGGACAAAATCTAAAACTAGGGTAAATATACACATTTTTGTTACAATTTACAATCTCTCCATTCCCCGTTCTTCCAAATACCACACCTTCTCTTTCTCACTCTCTCTCTCTTTCCCTTTGAACCCCCTACCCATTCTCTTTTGGGGTCCTTCGAGTGATCCTCGCGTTCTCATCAATGTTTTAAAGTTTCTGCCATTTCCAGCGCATTTTCGCGACGTACAATTATTTGGTTTCGAAACTTCATTATGTTTATATTGTTTACTTTCTGTTAATTTATTTGAACTTTTTTATTTTCCTCTTTCTCCCTTCACGGTTTTACAAATTTCTGTCTCCCGCACACTGTTTATGTTGGTGAGAAGTACGAACATATGGTGTTTACATGATTTATGTAATGCTAACAAGCGAATTCTCAAAGCAAAGTCCTACAATCAAAACATCTATTCGAAACACACAGAACCACATATTGTTACTAACCTGTTCATATTATCTCATCAAGCAATTTCACTAATTAGTTGCTCGTGTAACGCCCTTGGTTCGGTTCGGAATCTGCAGTTACGGTATTGTTTCTCTATGATTTTAAATAATTCATTTTCTTGTTTCATTTCTCGTTGGCACATCCGCGTGTCGTCCTCCGGGTTTATCCGGTAATTTCTCTGGGTCCTTTCCGTGCACGCGCAGAAACGCTACGAGCGTTTTCCCGAGTTCAACCCTATTTATAGCCGACATTTAAGGCAAGCCTTTGGAGTTTTGTTGTTTACCTTGTCGTGTATTGTATGGTGGCTAATTTTTCCAGCAAACTACATGTGCTGTTTGTTTAATTAAAACTTGATGCATTTTAAAGCAGTTTTAATTGTGCAGTACAAACAAAAAAGAAATAAAATTATTGTTAGTTTTCCATTGTTCTCCAATCAATATCTGCGAATGTGAATGTCCCATACTAATTGCACAGTTCGTTTGACTTACTTGTGGTTATGTTTTTCTGGACCTACGCTAACACACCCCTATTGTGCTTGTTGACCCCCTAGATCATTACCATTTGTTACAGTTGCTCCGCTTCTATCAAATACCCCTCACTTTCACTTCGTCTGTCAATTCTATCCTGCACCTCTATCTCACTATTTCTATTTCTGCTTTCTTTCCAAAATAGTTTCCAAAGGTAGAGTATTTTGCGTAGTTTTGTGTAACATTAGTACATCTACAGAAACGGCAGGCGTACTAATTTCGTCTGCCTCTGCCTACACTATATCGTCTTAGTTTAGTAGATGTCTTTTAACCAACATACACACTATGGGCTTTTCTTGCTAACTTCGTTCAATCTTCTAACTTTCACTAACACTGTTTAGTTGAAACGCTCGATTACTGATAAGTGTGATTAAAAACGTTTTCTTTAAATAATGGTATGTATTTTTTCTTATATCAATCAATCTGGATGAATCGAACCATTCGCAAATCACCGTCGAGCAATCCTTCTCCGTAACGTTTTTTGGTTGTGTTTTGAGGATTGATTCAAAATGTTCTGTTATAGTTTGTCCAAATTGCCAAAAATACGTCCGATATTCTGCGTTTCCTGTCATCTTTCGTTTACCTTTTGTTCGATCATCTTTTGATCCTCCTATTGTAAGTTTTATGTACGTTGTGACATGTCTCCTCATTGCATCACATTATCAGAAAAATCACTTCCCCATCAACCGTGTTCAAATCGTGACAGTACATAATTATATATATTTTAGAGCGATAACTTACACACAATCCAAACAAATCAAATATGTAAACTGAACAATAATATTTCACTCACACGAACCTGTTTGTTGAATGTGCAGCAAGAAGGTGGAATGCATACCACCGAATCGATGACCCGAGCGTTGATCACCGACGAATCACGCACTGGCAAGGCAATGGGTCCTGTTCAGCTAGGGTAGGTTCGAATTTGGTCGTCTTGCGTCCTAATTTTTCTTTTTTATTTTTCCTTTTTTAATTATTTCGGGTTACCCGTACACTGCACCAATTCGGTTTTCCCTTAAGTTTGGTTTAATGTTCTCTCTTTTCTTAACTTTTTTTGAATAGTTTTTAGTTTTTATACCGGCACTCTTTTCACTCTTTACTTTCTTTTTACGAAAAAAAAGCTTCTTCTATCTGCTGCGGTGTTTTTGATACATTTTAATTTTCAGCTTAGTTTTTTTCTTGTCTCATGTTTGGATAAGTGCTTCGATACTTGTTTTTCATTTTCATTTTCTATTTTAAAGCTATCCTTTTTATTTTTTCTTTTAATACATACTTAATCTATCTTCCTTTGATCTATATGATATTAATGTGACTAATTTTTAACTGCAGTTTTCTGGAAAAATCACAAGACACAGAAGAATACCTTCCATGGTCAGTAGTAGTGCTAACAATCGATGATCTACATGTTTGTGATTGTTCGAAGTAGATTCTTCTCTTACGCTGCCATATCGCTATGTAACAGCTCACGCCTATCGTTCACACGCATATTTTAAATAATACCCACATTACCTCCCATATTTGTCACATCATGTTTTGCGCCATGTAACAGCATACCTTTTGCTGTGAACATTTTATCATTATTATTTCGTTGTGCAATGAATATCTATCCTCCCTTAGCCTTAGCTAGTGACATTAATGATTAAAGCCACCCTGGTATCCTACTTGACTGGTGTGTCGACTTTTCAGTGTTTATTACTACACGATTGAATGTGGCTTCGCTGTGTTTGCATCGCTTTTGTATTGTTTTACCAGAATTTAATTCCTTAGTAGACAAAAAAAAATCCAATAACACAAATTCTGCCCAGTCGATCGTGCAATTATACATAACTGTTCATCCAATTCTTTAACAGCGACATTATCATTTGCTGTTGTGTACCTATTTTATTGACTTTAAACTAGGATAATCCCTTTTGTTCTATGCTTGTACAGCATGGCATCGTCGAAGCAACTCCAATCGGCAAAAATGGCAAAGCTCATCAGTAAATTCATTTATAACATCGCCCACCTCGGCACGTAACTCACTAACACGTCTGGTACAGCTGGTTGATCGTTGCTGGTTATTTGTTCATGTTTTTAGTATTACATAAATCAGTTCACCTAAAACAAGATGTTGGTATGAAAAAATTTGAAAATCAGGCAAGCCAATATGATCATAGTGCTTTAGCCTGCAAACAGTATCAAAAAGTGGCATATTTTTGTTTATGGTCTTTCTAGTGTTATTTCGAACTTTTTTTCCCGTTTACATCTACCCCCTCTGCCACGCTCGTTCACAACCATTTGTTGTTCCTGCATCAGTTTGCAACCCGCGGTTGCAAAATTTGATAATGGCACGATGAAGTTTTCAAATTTTTTCAATCGCTCGTAAAGTGTTCTTTCTCACAATCTATTATTTTAACCTTTCCCTACCCTCACTGTCTAGCTATACTAAAACCCTAAGATACAATCCTTCATGTTCCTTATCTCGCTGTTTCAAACTTTATTATCTCTCGCTCTCTTTCTCTCTTCCCTTTGGTCCTGTTTCCAAATATTCGTTTCACTAAAATCCTTACTGGAGCTATGATTAATGGAATTATTTCTTTTTGCACCAACAATGTTCCGCTTCGAACATAAAAACCTTGCGTTCGCTGGCGTAACGAACGTGCAGCTTTGTTGCCGGAGTGATTCTGCGTGAGCGCTTGCCAGCCTTCGAACGGATGCTATGGCGTGCGTGCCGTGGCAATGTGTTTCTGCGCCAGGCGATGATCGAGGACCCGCTCGAGGATCCGTCGAATGTAAGTTCGCCCATTGAACCGCACGAATGTGCCAGTGCTTTAATGTTTGCCTTTTCATCCTCCTTTCTTACCTCGCAACAGGGAGACAAGGTGTACAAGTCGGTGTTCATCATCTTCTTCCAAGGCGACCAGCTGAAGACGCGCGTGAAGAAGATCTGCGAGGGCTTCCGTGCGACGCTCTATCCGTGCCCGGAAGCGCCGACCGATCGGCGTGAGATGGCGATGGGCGTGATGACGCGCATCGAGGATCTGCACACCGTGCTCGGGCAGACGCAGGACCACCGTCATCGGGTGCTGGTGGCCGCGGCCAAGAACCTAAAGAACTGGTTCGTGAAGGTGCGCAAGATCAAGGCGATCTACCACACGCTGAACCTGTTCAATCTGGACGTGACGCAAAAGTGTCTGATCGCCGAGTGCTGGGTGCCGCTGCTCGACTTCGAGACGATCCAGATCGCGCTGCGTCGTGGTACCGAGCGTTCCGGGTCGTCCGTGCCGCCCATCCTGAACCGCATGGAAACGTTCGAGGATCCGCCGACGTACAACCGGACGAACAAGTTCACCAACGCGTTCCAGGCGCTGATCAACGCGTACGGTGTCGCGAGCTACCGTGAAATGAACCCGGCCCCGTATACGATCATCACGTTTCCGTTCCTGTTCGCCGTGATGTTTGGCGATCTGGGTCACGGGCTGATCATGGCCCTGTTCGGCCTGTGGATGGTGCTGAAGGAGAAGCCGCTCGCCGCCAAGAAGTCCGACAATGAGATCTGGAACATATTCTTTGGCGGTCGGTACATCATCTTCCTGATGGGCGTGTTCTCGATGTACACCGGCTTCGTGTACAACGACATTTTTTCGAAGTCGCTCAACCTGTTCGGATCGGCCTGGAGCATCAACTATAACACCTCGACCGTCATGAGCAACAAGGCGTTGCAGCTGGACCCGAAAGGGCTTGACTACGCGCAGACACCGTATCCAATTGGGCTCGATCCCGTCTGGCAGGTGGCACCACTGAACAAAAT
This sequence comes from Anopheles coustani, assembly GCF_943734705.1. Taxonomy (NCBI): domain Eukaryota; kingdom Metazoa; phylum Arthropoda; class Insecta; order Diptera; family Culicidae; genus Anopheles; species Anopheles coustani. The sequence goes on along the minus strand of NC_071288.1, from coordinate 11,193,631 downwards.
TATCTTCCAGAACGCGTACAAGATGAAGATCTCGATCATCTTCGGCGTGATCCACATGCTGTTCGGTGTGTTCGTTGGCCTGTTCAACCATCGCTACTTCAAGAACAAGATGGCCATCTACTGCGAGTTCATCCCGCAGGTGATCTTCCTGGTATTCCTGTTCTTCTACATGACCCTGCTGATGTTCATCAAGTGGGTGAAGTACTCGGCCAGTTCCGAAACCGTCGAATTCTCTGCCGGATGCGCCCCGTCGATTCTGATCACGTTCATCAACATGGTGCTGTTCAAAGCGCCCGAAGAGGGTGGGGACTGCTCGCCGTACATGTTCGCCGGTCAGGCGGGGCTGCAGAAGTTCCTGGTTGTCGTGGCGCTCCTGTGCGTGCCCTGGATGTTGCTTGCCAAACCGATTTTGATCATGCGTGGTCGTAAGGAAGCTGCGGTAGGTTTAAAAATTCGACGAAAGCTGTTATCATTTCAGTCTTATCCCATTGATCTCATCTCGTCGCCACCAGCATCAACCCATCGTACCGTACAGCAACGAGAATGGTGACGCCGATGGCGCTGGTCTGAACCACTCAGCAACGGCCCCGGCCGGTCAGCCGCAGCAGCAGGGCGCTGGACACGGACACGATAACGAAGAAATGTCTGAGATCTTTATCCATCAGGGCATCCACACGATCGAGTACGTCTTGGGATCCGTCTCGCATACCGCTTCCTACCTTCGTTTGTGGGCTCTCTCGCTGGCTCATGCCCGTAAGTACAGCGAATCTCTCGAATTCCGCGAATAGTGGCAGCTGATGGTTGAATGGATGGTTTTTTCTTCCGACAGAGCTTGCCGAAGTGTTATGGAACATGGTGCTGCAGAACGGACTCAAGCAGGACGGATGGATCGGAGGCGTTGCTCTGTGGGCCGTGTTCGCTTTCTGGGCCGTGCTTACCGTCGGCATTCTGGTGCTGATGGAGGGGCTTTCCGCCTTCCTGCACACCCTCCGTTTGCACTGGTAAGTGAAGCGTCACTGCCTGCTTGCGTTGTACCCTTGGTTAACAATATTTTTTCTCCTACTACTTCCAGGGTGGAGTTCCAGAGCAAATTCTATGCCGGTCTCGGCTACGCGTTCCAACCGTTCTCGTTCGAGGTTATCCTGGAAACAAGCTCCAGCTCTACCGAGGACTAAGCGCGATCGCACAAAAATGAGGCTACGGACGACATGTGGTGGGACTGTTGGTACGGAAAACAATTATTACACTTTTACTAACCCCAATTGGCTGCGGCGGATTACGTTAAACAGCAAATTTAAAATACCCACACAAACGAGACACATAGAACCCTTTTGATGGTGTGCCGGTAAGCAAGCGTCATCCTTGCACACGTAAACATATGCGGCATTGCATACGCTTCAACCTATTAACTAACTCGAAATATAAATTATACGCGTAGTCTTTGATGTCATGTTATAAACGAATTTATCGCCAGAGTTTGTGAAGAGAAACATGCGTGTGATCGGTCGTCGATACCGGGTTGGCTTTCGTTGCTCTTAGCGCGGCGACGACTCGCCGGAGATCCGCAGAGTAGTGTGTCCATCCGCTTTTCGTCACCTAGCTTTCCCTTCCCCCAAACCAGGCTTCTAACGGACAAATGCACTGCAAAACTATATAACCAACCGAAATAAATGTTACTCGTTCATTAGTGTCAGCAAAGCAGATATGGTGTGTGATACTCGGTCAGGAAATTCGAACCGAAAGAAAATAGTTAATTCAATACATACTCTTTTCACTGAAATGGCTCCAACATTGTTGGTTTTTTATTTGCCAAGTCCAAAATTATAGCGGGTTCCATTTGGGTTTACGGGCCCATCGGCTGGTACGCCCTCAACGCCACGAATACCGATGCCCAGGTTGAAAAGACAGCTGGACCATATCAAGCTGATAAGCAGCATGAACAGAATCCTCGTGTAGTTGTTGCCCATAGCCGTTGGTTTTGAGGAAAGTTTTTTGTTTATGGAATGTTGCAAATCGTTTCCTTTTCTTTTTACTTCACTCGAACGATATGAGGAGGTAACACGTGAGGAGATGCTCGCTTGTTCCTCGGTTTTATACTTGTACGCGAAGGTGTTACTTCAACTGGAACTGATTGGGGCGTTTCGGATTACGCGAACGTTGCCTAACGATAAGCAATCGTTTAAGGTAATTGTTGTATTGTTTCGGACAAAATGAAATCTAATTGTTTAACAAACGTTTTGGCTAGCGTTATCGCGTCGTAGTGTTCTTATGATTGGATCAAGATTTTATAAGTCCTATTACACTGGTTCATTTCCCTATACCGAAGCAGTACCTTTGTCTGCCACAGGCGGGTAGAGTTTCCTTCCGAGTAGTAGTAGTGGGAGGAGATTCCGTATCGAACATCCCATCGTATCCGACATTCTGGAAAGGCACCGGGCTTGCATTCACCATAGTAGCGACCAAAAGGCAGCAGTATAGCGCCAGACAGAAAACCACCACTGGCAGCCGATGAGTTGCGATGCTTATTCTCATTCTTGGAGCTGCAAGCAAAAATATGGTATACGACGGAATTAGGTTTGTTTCAGTTTCTGGATTTCCAGAAACTAAATCCTACATCTTATTGAAAGGTCCACAGGGTGTATCAGCCGTTAACTTGGTAGATGTAGCGAAAAATAACAATTGTTCTCACAGCGAAGATACCACAGCAATCAACTACCGACAAGAAGCGATACAAAATAATACAACGCTGCTAAATGCTTGGTGTGCAGTATTTATACAGGTTTAATTATTTATGGCCATATTGCATTTAGATTTGGTTGATCATGAAACATGTGTCGTGCGAAATTGCCGATGCAAACATGGTCCAGGTTGCTACGATTATTCGATTCGATAAAGAGGAGAAACATTTGTGGCGGACGGCTCTACCGAACTTCGTAGTTTTTTGTTCAAATTCCCTTGTTTGAATGGTACGTACAATTTTCTTTGAATGTTTATTTTTATCATCACTTGTGTGGTTTTCTTTATTTTGTTTTTTTGAACTTTATAGAATTTTGTGTTGGGGGTTTTGTTTAGTTCATCGTATAGTTTATTTAATAGTTTTTACACTCAATTCTGCATCGTACTTGGAGAGCGTCACTGGATAAATATTTACAGAAATCTTCCGTTACACTTATGGATTATCATCAATAGTACATAGGGTGTAGGTATAAATAGATGTATAATGATGTGTTGCCTGCGATCACGCAAGCATGTGTTTAAAATGAAGTGCATAATATTTTGTGTAGATCGGACAATCGTACGTGGTTTCCTTTTCTACGATTTTTCAAACTTTTAATGTTCTACCTCATGGAAAACTTTTAGAAGGAATGTCTCATACCCGTGATATTTGACGAAATTAGATGTTCATTTATTTTAATAATGATCTTTCTTCGTACGACTTGAAATGTTGTTAAAAAATCTACAAATAAGTGGATGATAAGTAATTGAAACATGCACTTTTTATTGTTTTCTAAAACAACGATTGTATGGTTTTTTATTTTATTTCACTTCATCATGTTCTTCTTGTATCTCATGTCGGGTGTTTTGCATTCATCAGTCCTTCGTAACGTCATTAACATCTTAATCTGTACAACTACAACTTTTATCGCTCGTTTCTTACCGTCCTCACGCCAAATAGCTGCACATTGTTGCGGGCTGGGAGGTGTAATAAATGTGTTATGTTCCCGATGGGTTGGCTGGGTTTGACTGGATCGATCACCATCTTGTCAATGTTTTGATGAATAAATTTTTGTTTTCGCCTCAAAAGAAAACTCTTCCGACTAAAGGGTCCATCGGGTAGTTTGAAGGACAGATAGTTTAAGTTTCATGTTAGCATGTTTTTTTCTTTATATTAACTTGAAGAACGAGAAACGGGAGAGAATAGTCTCTTTAATTTGATGCTCTTCCGGTTTTACATTGAACTCTTCTTTACGGGCCATAATTCTAGCTCAACGGCTGACGACGATTTAATTGATAATGCTCCATAGTTTAAACTGACTTGACGTGTTGAAATTTGCGTAAAGCAATTGAAATGAGAGCTTATAAGTACATTGTTTATGTGTGTATATTTTGTTTTAAAATGTTCCTCCCATTCCATATCGGGGAATACAATAAGTTACAACATTCTCTCCAGCTTTCCATCGTACGCTGCACCGGCGGTATGTTTAGCGGGGGTTTGTGTGCATTCTGTATGATATTTTTATTTTTGTTTTCTTTTTTTTTATATATTTTACATCGCATTGCACTCATGCAGGAAAGCGCTGCCAGTCCAGCGGGTTGTTGTGTTCTTGGTTCTTGGCGTGGCAAATGGGAGCAGGGGGCATTCATTTCCAATCACACAATCTCGCACAAGTTGGGTTTTCTGTTTATTGGTTTTTGCATCCGACGAATGTCATACGGTACGCCACGGAATGGGGAGAGCCGACGGAAACCGGCACCGATTAGCGTTTGCCCAGGCCAAAGTTGTACCGGTTGGGGAGCCGCTTGTTGAAGTCGTCCGCATCGAAGTAACGCTTGCCGAGCCCGAAGTCGTACGTGCGCCTTTTTCCTAGGCCGAAATGATACCGGTAGGCGGCTGCGTGCGGTTTGTGGATACGAAGGCGGATAAGGGTGAGGGTGAACGTTAGGGAATACTTTTTTTATACTTGTTCAAGCAAAACCTACCACCAGCCCCGTTGCCGGAAGAGGCCCGTTTAGCGGCATCCTTGTCCTTCTCTGCGTCGTAGTCGAACTGTCCGTCCTTCGTGATCAGGTTGGCGTAATCGTTGTCATTCCAGCCGAGCTGATTGCCCATCAGCCCATCGTACTCGTAATCCGACCCTCCGATGGGACTAGTCAAAGTGAACAGGACAAGATGGTTTTAAACGATTTCTTAAATAGGCTAAATGTACTGTTTTGTTTTAGGTCGCTGTACTTACCTCCCACGTTTGCCCAGCCCGAAGTTGTAGTGTGGCAACCGTTTGGCTCCGGGCACGTCCTCGATGATGTAGCGCCGCTTGCCGAGTCCAAAGTTGTACTTCGGCGAGCGCACGGCGAGCAGGTGCTGGAACTGGGACGTCGAAATTTCCCCCTGCCCGGACACGCGGTCACGGGACGTCGACGGTTCGTCCAGGTCGAAGTCACCACCGGCACCGCCGGACGCGCTGCCTGCCGCGGCAGGAAGCGACCAGCTTACCGACAGGCAGAGGGACAGCGTCATGTACGCGACCAGCACCGGCGTCCACGTGTAGCTGCGCATCTTGCGTTCGGGGAGCGAGGTTTCGATAGGCAGCAGAAACAGTTGGACTGCAAATGAAACCAGATACATTGATGCAAATATTAAAATTTATGTGTGTTTGACAACCCATTATTCACATCGACCGAGTGCGTCCTCGAGTGAATGTGTTTTAGCATTTGTAATATTATGAAAAGTACTCGTACTTTTGGCGGAAAAGATTATCAGACTGAATCTATTTCCTTTTCCAAATCAATTCCTCTCCACGCGAAACCGAAACCACACAATCTCCGTACAAACATGTGGAACGTTTAAGAAGTTAAACTTCCGGTTGGTTGGGGAATTGAATCCCACCGCCTACTCATCTCATCAAGTGAGCTTTGCTCCTCACCCGAGAAGTTGGTTCATCAAGCTTCATCCAAACCCGAGTTGTATCTCATTTCGCGAAAAGGTGTTCATTCCGATGGATGCTGCGCGACTTCAACATGTTCATTTTTACTTCGGACTTTTTATCAACCTATTCCAGCCTTGTGATGAATGCAAAAACATTTGGTTGTTTTGCGATTAAACTTGCAAAGAAAAAAAAAAACACCCCCGCTCACATTGGTTCGGTAAAACCTCGTGGTAAATCGTTTGTCGTGGAATTTACAATGGTAAACACTTGTGAGTTTAAAGCGAACCAATGTGATTGCCAGAGAAAAAACTTATCATTAGTAAATGGTACAAGGAACAGTTGTACAAGTGCAAGAAATATTTTCGTAGATTTTAATTAGGATTGTTTCCCATTTCATCCTGCTTTCATGCTTTACTTAGTCAATTTAATATGCCATTAATGTGCTGTTCAATTAATTCGCATAGAAGGGAGGTTTTGTTCATTCATTTATTGTACACCACTGCTAGCTGTTTATCGTCCGTAAATTTCCACGATAAAGTTGTACCCGTTGCCACGCTGCGACTTCAGGTGTACCGTCGTGTAGTTGTAACCGATGCCACCCGCGTACAGGCTCGCGTAGCCACCCTTTCCGTTGATGTACTGATCAATGACCCAGATGGCCGAAATGTTGCGTCCCTGCTGGCCCTATTTCCACCGGAAGGAGTTGAAGAGAAAACAGAACGTTAGGTACCACCTATAACATCACCCTTTCGCCCATTTGCCAAGCTCACCTTGAGCGGATACACCAGGTCCTGCGATTTGACCTGCAGGATCGTGCCGGACCGGACGGCAATGGTTCGGTTCAGCAGCACGTCCCGCGGATCCTTAACGCCCCAGTAGTAGTTGTTGCTCTGGCTCGCCACCAAACAGGCGAACAGCAGCAGGGCGGAGAACACGGCGAATCCTTTCGACATTTTGTAAGCGTTTGGTTTGTTTGTTTTTTTTTTAACTGAAGGACACTTTCACTCCTATTGCAGTAGCTGATGCTGGGTGCTATATCGTCCGGTCACCGTTGGTCACTGTTTGATGGCTCGATCGGGTGGCAAGAACCGTATTTATAATGCAAAATCTCGGCCCCAGAATCGTTATCTTATCGGAGCTCGCTCGCGAGCGGCACCACAATTCAATAACAGCCGTTTCGCTTCCCATCGTCACTGCTTGAATTACCCAAACCACCGCTCCCCCACCGACTGTATCTCTTAGTCAGTTAGTTTGATAACCCGTTTCCAACAAGTAGCTGAAGAAGTGGCTGACAAGAAGATGGTACTTCTGTTGTCACTCGCCCGTTTTTCAGTGTATCTTCTTCGGAGCGGGAGAAAAAAGGCAATTGGAGGTGCCTCCGACCCTCTCCCTTCCCGAAATGCAACCTGGTTTCGGCTGGCGAACGGGGAAGAACTCGCATTATCTACTTCCGCCCATCAAGGTCTGTCGAGCATGACTCAGTGGCGCGATGAAGATCGTTGTGTTTTATGGCACGCTTGAATTTTCGCACCCGTTTCCGTGCGTAGTGTGTAGTACACATTGATAAGCACTCGGTGGCAGCAGGTGTCAACGAATGGTAATGAACTGCACGTTGGTGCAATCTAGGCAAATGTCAATCTGATGGTAGATTGGTGTGGAAATGGCACAAAAGCGTGATTAAATTAATGAAACAATTCTCATTTGTTCGGCGTGTGTAGGCGGCTTCAAACTCATCGTCCAAAATGATTCACCTCTTGCACGCGAGCTAATCTATGGAAACAGTTTATTTTTCTCCTTATTTATGTTATCTCGTAGATCCATCAACAAACAGGTTTTTTTCTCACAAACTACAGGATTTTTCTGGAATAGAAGCGTTCTGTTGTTCATAACGCGCACTTTTCGTTAAAACTTCTATAAAGTACCAAATTCGTGTGTATAACACCACGATTATTACTCCGAAAAGTAGCATTGCGGAGGATTAGATTAATTTTTTATTCAAATCAAAGTAATTTTGCAAATTAAGTCAAGTACTACGTGCAGAATTTTTTATTAAAAGAATGGAATTTAATAAACGAAGAATTGTTTCAAGAATCTTGTTTCTATTTTCGAAATTGGCTTAAAATATCAGAGTGGTGTTATATAAGGGTGATGTTATAGCACAGATTAATTCTTCTTCTTCTTCTTCTTCTTGGCGTAACGACCTCTTGGGCTTACGAGACTTGTTTCCCTGTTGTACGTGGATAGCACAGATTAATTATTAAACACAAATTAGAATACTGCCGATTCGCTCTTCAACATAAAGTATTTTTAAAGCGTCTGGTACTGGCCAACATTTCCAACCTAAACAGCTGACACTCCTAGTAAAGAATGAAATGGAATGAATCCCGAACGGAAGCCTCCCGGCTTGGTTTGTTAACTACTACTACCTCTACAAGCCAGACTTCACTTTCATTCATAAAAGAGCTTAGTTGCAGAACTTATCGATTTTGCTCCACTATCGATTCCAGTGCCTGCCGTAGGGTCGAATTTGTAATATGTTTACTTTTCCACAGCCTAATCCTTTCAATATTACTCTTATCGCCCGTACACCAGCCTCTGCAGCCGGTAGCCGAGATTCTGTGCATAGAGAGAATACATGTTCCTACACTGTCTGCCAGAAATAGCCGACTAATCCTTCTCCGTCCTTCCTGGTGGCACAACTTAATGGTACATAACAGCCTCGACGTAGCTTCTTCTGTTCGCTCACTTTTTCACGAACACAATGGACGTTTGATTTTGCTGTAAAATTGACGGTCAAGTCAAACAGCCCAACAATGGGAGCATCGATTAGAGCCATCGTTGAACTTCGTTAGAATAGGATGCTTTGGAAAATGATCGTAGATCATTCGCATAATTTCTGGTCCATTTTACTTTGGCATAGATGCGTCATCATAGGAATAATTTTCACCCAGAAGAAGCACTTGAAAAAGTCTTTCAAATATCTCTTTATTTTCTAATGATTAAATTAAAATTTAACCGACGTACTGAGCATAATTTAACCATAATGAAAATGTACCCTACAGGTAAATTACTCGTAAGTTCTGCCAAATCTGCCCGAGAGCGTTCCAGAAACGAACCTTAAGCTTGACCGGGACCGTTCTTATCTCATCCACGCTTCAATTACCCTACACCATCTCTAAGACGAGATTGGAAATCTGAGGCGGACGATTTTAATGTGAATCTAATTTTAGAGCTCTCCTCGTAGCACCATTTCGTGATTCTTGGGATCTAGCCAGTGGTGTTTGTTTTCGGGTTTTCGGAGAATTAATTTGATAAATTGTCGAAATAAGAACGAAATGACAATCGTGGGTCAACAGCAGGTTACTGGTTTTCGAAACAGGTTACTCGTTGCCTGCAATAGAAACTAATCTTTCAACGGATTTATTTCGTTCAATCAAATGATGATGTGTTTCATACACCAGTGAAAATAATCAGATTTTTAATTATTTTTATTGTTTCCGGTACGTTGAATGGGTACGGTTCTCAATTGTCCTTTCGTAGAACTTGGGTTTGATAAACAAGTACCAAATTGTTGCAATATGCTCGACAATCCCTCAAACACCTCTACATTTCTTATTCAAAGACATTGTGTTCAAAAATAAACAATGTCCTTAAATTGTAGTTACACAATGGAACTCCTTAAAAACACTCATTATGCATTCAACACAACGCCGTGTATAGTAAAGCTCTTAACAAATCTTGAGGAATAGTTTACTTTTCGCATCTTCCATGAGCAATGTTAGTCGGTTTACAATGTTATGGAACTGCCCCACCGTGTGGGGCTTTAAATGAAATTCGTACGACAATAGTGCATAAGGATTTAAGCCATAAAAATCTCTCTAGACGCTCTTAAAGTTGATCCAAGCAGAGGAATGAAGGAGAGTGGGTAATTTTTAGCCAGCCACTTCGCCAGGATGAACCGGAAAGCGGAGCCCGGACAAAAAACAATTAGCGAAAACTAATTGTGCGACTAATTGAGCCACTGTTTTTGCTTGTTGTTAGCTTGTTTTTGCTCAACCGTGCAAGAGTGGACTTACTTTGGGCTGGACAAAAAAAGAAGGAAAAGAGGAGAAAAGTGACTGTGAAAGTCAGCGTTTAACGAAGGATAATAAATGCGATGATGGAAATGATTAGTTGCCGCGTTAAGTGGTTACTGTTGCGTGGTACGTGCTGTTGCCGTTGAATGTCGTGGCATAACAAATAGTTCGATGGAATGAAGGAGCTCCCTCGAGTTGCATAATTTTATAGTCAAAAATTAAAGAGACCTTCTTTTCTAAATGCTGCAGTAAATGTATCTAAAATTATATCTAAATAAGGAACAACAAATCTTCGTTCAAAGTAATAGTTCCTGAATCATTACTTTACCGTCAAAAAATTTGAACTATCTCACGGTGACTTTTCAACAAACAAAAGGAACCATTTCATTTAAGGACTGAATTAATTAAACAATCTTCCTTTGATGTGATCGTCCCTTTACTAGCTTTTTGTTCGATGTGAGATCGGTTCCCTTTGAATTAATTGTTGCGTCATTTACGTCGGTCGGCTTCATACTAAGGAAAACTATGACACATTTTCCGTAACTATAACCGTCGACCACGCGAGGCTTACCGGGAAACCTTCCCCAATAATAGTTGATTAATTATTACCATTGTTTTCCACCAGTGCCGTGGTTGGTGAGGCAAACATTACGTTGTGATGAAGCTCAAAACCCCATACCAACAAGGGTTTTTTGACAGCAACCCGAGTATATTGTGGAAGTAGTGTTTCCCCCAACAGCCCAAACTCGACGAAATGGAAGCGCACGCCATGGTGAAATGTTTTGTTTGCTTTGCCACCTCCGAGAGGCAATCGTACGAAGAAGATTAGATGACCGGGGAAGGAGTAAGTGGTAAGTGTGGGAGGCCAGAAAAGTGGGGCGTGATCGGAAAAGCCAAACACGCCGCAACCGTCAAATCACCAACAACAATAGCTATTATCTAGCATTATTTATCATTCCGCAAATAATCCTTGCGCGTATGCTTGCCTCCCTTTCGCGTACCCTAGGGAAGTAAAAGGGAGAGCATGGTGAAAGGAACGAAAGGCAAGCGGGGAGGGGGCAGTTCAATAACGTATTTTATTGTGCGTATTCGGGCAAGCAATGGCTGCGTGCCTCCGGGGCTGATTAGGCTCGTGCTTATGGTGTTGATGGAGGCGCCTGGTGCTGATGGAGGCGCCTGGTGCTGGTCCTGTGTTAATGTCGGGAAACCACCATAGAAAACGTTCAACAACACGTTCATTCACGCCACCAATGAAGCTATCGGTGGTGGCTTGTTATTGTTGACCGGTTTCGGCACGGGGTTTGTGTGCAGCTTCAGGAGATTGCATTAGCGACATTTTCTCCCTCCCGCGTGTTAATCTCATCGCCGTAGTCAGCGATGGAAAACGTGGGACTTCGTGGGTGAATGTTAGATTAACACATCAAAACGGCCGCGGGACTATGTTTCGATTGGCCCCTAATAACCCGCCAGCTGGTACTTAAACGTTCGGCCATTGTTCCTCCACCGTGCGTATGCTTTCGGTGGGTTTTAAGCAGCTTTTCTGCTCGTCGAATGTATTTCAGTCTTTGTTTTCCGTTTTGGAAAATTCAATCCCAATTTTAAGGGTGCTATTGGTAAGGGAAAATTGAATGGAAATATCAATTTCAATATCAACGATGCGAAAACGTTAAGCAACTTCTCAACTCATGTTTATTTTCGGGATTAACATGGAGCGTTATGGAATACAATTTTCCTAATAATGCTCCCTGGCAAGCAGTCAGTCTTTATCGCCCTCATATGTAGTGGATGCTCATCCTCTATTTCCTCATAATTAAATCATCCTCATGCAATAATCGAGCGAATACTCGATCACTGATGTTTCTTTTTCTTTGTATAACGATCATTTCAAACAAAGGAAATCGTAATACCCGCAAGCGTATGCTCCTTCCTCCCTCGCACAAGAGGGCGAAAATGGGCACGTAATGCAATAACTGGCCCATTATCGGATACGAGCGCACGAATTAACTGGTAAATCCTGCCGAGCGGAGATTTTGCGATAAAATTAACTCGCTCCCACTCCGCCTCGACTATTCCGAAGACTCCGCAATGTTGCGATGTTTCCCCGTCGTGCAAAAGAAATGTTAATAAAATCGCAATCAGGGCACACAGAAATCAATTTCCTGTGGAGGAACAATATTGCCTCGGTGGATCAGTGCCAGCCAGTTCCCGACCACCCTCCTGCCATTATCCGCTTGATTCTTACGAAGCGTCCGTATGGAGCGATCGTTAAGACTAGGTTTCCTTAAGACTAGGACGTTCAAGGGGCTAATTTTAACGCTCATTGCAAAACTTCTCTTTGTCTGCCCATCAGCCAAGCGAGGGCGTGCGTTGGGTGGCGACGCAACGACGAGAATCGTTTTCTTTCATCATCATTTTGAAAACATGGTTCCCACCTGTGGCTTCAAGCGTGGTGCGTCATTTAGTGCCCCCCGCATCTGAGGAACATTTTCCACAATCGCTTTATTAAGTTGGATCCTTTAATTGCCCATTGCCGGTCGTGGAGTTCTCCATGCCGATCATTTCCTCAAACGATTTCTGCCAACTTCACTCAACTTCCGGTATGGGCAAAATGTAATGTGACGGCGTGGTACAATTTTCGAACGATTTTCATTCAAGTTTTTTGCCTTTTTGTGGTTGTAGGAACCGGTTCCAATTTGGTGGTTAATTGAGTGGTATTTTTAAAGTTATTTCACACACGTGTTTCGAAACCTCTCAACGTACGTTTATTTGGGAAGGGGGTTGGTGATGCAGCCCAACACATACTGCAAACCAGCAGAGTGAAAGTTCAGCCACCTCATAATTAGACCTCGGTGGCAGCGATTTCTACCAACCATTCCAACCAACCTCCCCCTTCGTTTCGTAAACTTTAGACAGGGAGTTGGAAATTTTAAAAACAAAAATAAAATTACTGCTCCGCAATATTCCCTTCTCCGTTCCGCACACGAAATTCTCAGCCCGGAAAAATCCACCACGACATTGAACATTATCATAACGATTATGATGATCTGTCTGGTATTTGGCATAAAGCAAAACACACTCTCCGGTCGCTTGCGTGCCGTGCCTTATGGAACACCACCACCTTCACCAACACGTGCCATTTCATGCTCCCCACGGCTTCAAAAATGCTGATATTAACTTTTCTCGTCGTTTGGTGATTTTTTGGTTTAATTTTTCCCACGGCGGAATGTTCCACACGTACGTGTGCGTACATTTGTCTTCTCCGGTACGCGGTTTTCCACTTGCGGAAGTGTATTCGTGGGCTTCACCGTATAGTGTTTTTTGTTTGCTTCTTTCTGCCTATGTTCTCTTCTATTTTGAGCTAATATTGAGTGCTCCCCTCGTTAAGTACATCAGCCAACGTTGCTTCTTACAATCCCCCCGTCCTTGCCGTGCCACCTACGGTAGGAATTTGTCTATAAAGATTTTTTATTAGCATGTGCCCGTCCCACTCATGTTTATATATCGCTTTGGGACTTGGGAAGCTACGTGCGTAACGGCACCGTAACGACACTTTCCGGAAAAAAACGCGCGTGAGAAGTTCGATGGCGTCCAACTTGTCGGTAATGTTTTTCCATCGTTTTGGAGGCGAGCATAAGTTATTTTTTTTTTTTCATATTATTTATTTTCCTTTTCCTCCCAGCAATGGAATGTGCAGGCATATGTCTCCCTCCCTTTGCCAATAATAATGCCATCCCAGCGCGCGCGCACACACACACACAACTTTTCATGCGATCCGGACACCAAATGAACTGAACACATCGCTGACAAACGTAAAAATCACGTCTGTCAGTTACGATCCTCGTGCTGTTCGGGGGCTTTTTGAAGGCTTTCTGATTGCGTTACCTCATCCTGCCCCCGGCCCTTGCACCGGATGTTTGCCACCCGATCCGGCGCGCCCGGGAGCATTATGTTGTTGTGCTTGCTACATTATCTACATACTTTTTCACGGCTGCGGTATGCAGAAAAAGATTAAATACGAAATGGAATGTAATTGTGGTTCAAATTCCTCGGTAAAGCAATACCATTCATCGGTGGCTGTGCGGAATGTTAAAATTTCGGCGGGTTTGATCCATCCGACACACATATCGTATTCATGCGGTTGATGACTGAGTGGTGAATATAAAATGAGATGTCACACGCCAAACGTTGGTGATGGCTCCTGATGGTTCCAACGGATGTACCTGTTTGATTGTCCCAAGAATAAAAAAAAAACACATTCTTTTACATTCGTAGACAAATTTCAATAAGCCATCGGTTTCATTGATCCCTTTTCAAATTCCTTTTGTTTTTCCTGTTCAATCGACTGTTTTACATAAGCTATTTCATTTAAAAAAACACATCCAGCTCGAGAAAGCGCTTTGAAGTAAAGAAAACCCACATGAAAGCAACAACGATTGGTATTATGTTATTTATCGTTTGGGCTTACTACCTCAACTGAAAAATACAAATATGTATACAAAGTATGCAGCCAAAGTTTAATGCACTTCACCGTGCGAAACGTTTCCCATAATGTCATTATCAGCAGCGCAATTTTTCATGATATCAGCAAAGCTTTTAAATAAAAGAGAAAACACAAAACACTGTACTAACTGGTAGTAAAGCAGGAAATAGTTTAAAACACAAAACGCCACATAAAAGTCCATAATGGACTAACGCGTGCCTCGGTGGACAATTAACCATCGTTGAAGATGACATTTTCTCCCGTTCAGCAATTTCCCAATGTAAAACGAAAACCACTTCGTCCTGTGTGCGACAACATGTTCAAGCTTCGGGAAGCGCCCGGTTTTGCATAAAACCACCCCACGAGGACGACGAAACAAGTGACACGCGACTCACGCTCGGTGTGCACCAGAAGGATGTGCACCCAACACTTCAAAGGCTTGCACGGGGGATGTAATGCAATTGTTCCGTCACCAACTCCACCACTCCGCTGGCACCATCTCGGTTCCTCCCTCGATCGTGACGACGCGAACACGTGAGCGCATTGAATATGCTGCAGAGAGCAGACATCACGGTGAAACACCGATACAGCTTAAAAAGTGTTTTTCCCAGCGTTTAACGCAGGAAGCGAATGTGATTATTTCCACATCCGGCAAGGGTTTGTACGAGTATTTCGGCGCCCACTTGGATTCTTACCGTTGGCGACGCCATTACGATAAGCGGCGCGTCCCGCCAACTGACGTTAACGACCTGACCGACAGCAGCCAGGAACGAGGACCTGTCGGTCAAATTATGCAAGTAATCAACGGTAATGAATTTCTGGGCTCCGAACGACGTTTCCCGGGATCCTTCAATCGTCGTCCTCGTCGTCGTCGTCGGGCTTCGGTCATGTGTTTCGATCCGCCCTGTGCGGCCCTTATCCGTATTCTTATAACGGGTCGGGTATGGCGCCAGGTTGATGAAGATGAATTCTTCGGCGAAAGCGGAAAAAATGGCTTCATTTTACTCGCACCCATCCCGCGGGAAATCACCCACCAACGGAGCACCGAACGATGGCCGAACGATGACTATCGAGTTCAATTAGGTGTGGAACGTAACGGGCAATCAAACTCTCGTCAACTGCGTTAAACGTCCGGTCAGCGTGTGGTCCGATGAGCCTTCTGCTTCCATTCGCCTGCTGCTGGTGCTGCTGCCGGGAAGGGTCGGGATTTATGCGTTCCTCGTGAAGGAGTGCCCGATTCCGATCCCCAGACCCGAAAACCCACTCGATGCGAGCGTGTTTGTAACGTCTTCATTAAGCGGACGAGTGTTGACTAACAACGCGTGAAAAGCGGGCCAAAGTAGTAAACACGGGAAAGGGTGGTAGCAGTAGTTTGTGCCAGTTGTGGACAAATTGGTCTCTTTCGCGCAGGACGGCGTGCGGATTACGGGAAAGTGGTGCAAACTGCAGCTCGCAAACTTATATCGTTGTCGTAAAAGGGGGTTTAAGTTTTCTTTCTTTGCGCACTCGATGCGAGTGGGGAAATAGCCAACACTTTCCATTGTCTTCAGAAACAGTTTTTTTTTGTATTTATAAAGTATTTTCCTGCTGAAAGCTTCTATCGGAGATTAACGGGAAACTATCGAACGAGGGAGTAACGATCTAGCGAATGACGCGTTGCATTTCATTGACTTTAACGATGGAAGATGTAATATTGCTTACATGGTAACTTAGAAGGCTTCTTTGATGTTTCTGGATTGTAATAAAAACCTATAGATTCCATCATTATGTAATCACACACACAAGAAGCGTAAGGGAGCTTATCATTTGCTTTCGATGAGTGACTCCTGTTTTCAATTAGGTAAATGATACGTTCCGAGTTCCTCATGTTTTAATGTTTTGATTCAATGGTTCATGTTTTCACATAAAAATGTATCTTCTATTAATCATACACATCATACATCATACATTTTATTGATACATAATTTTCCAAAAATGTTCTTATAAACATTTATTTGTAAATCAAAGGAGATATACAAAAACGAATGAACATGTACGCTGTGGTTATTCAAAACTTTGTTCACAAATCGAAAAAGCGAACAAAAACCTGGCGTCATTAGCGCGGCGAACTGTTATCATTAAAAAATTGCAAAACCAATCAGCATGGGAAAATCCAAAAAGGATCGGCGATGGAAATGCTACCTTTTTCAGCGTTGCACAAGCCTGCATCCGGCTCGGGGGAGGAAATCAAAACTTGAATCCGATTAAAATTAGTATTCATCTGCAGGACGTCGTCTTACGTCGTCCCGGCTCCTCCCTTTTGCCCGGGAAACAGTCCAAGGAAAAGTCGCTCTGTCTACTGAACGAAAAAAACAGATAACCAAGAGAGTGAGAAAGGAAGTGAAGAAAAACTGTTGCTTATCAACAGGTTACTCCATGGCATGGGATCGTGGCTTGAAGCTGGTGGACAAAGTTAACCATCATGTTGTCAACCGTCAGCAAGGTCAGCCTGATGCCAGAGTTCACTTCCAACACGGGGTTCCGAGCACGGAGTCGCACGGCGGCATGTGACACGTTTAATTGAATTTTTCCCAACTATCCAGCCCTGTCATTTCAGCGCCAGCTTTGTTGCCATCGGTCGGGTCGGAAATGCAAGAGTGATAATCCTTCCGAATGGTGCCACTGAACCACAAATGGTTTGCCGGTGGTTCGATGAAGGCTCGAGGAGATTCTTCCTTTTTTTTCTTCTTTCGCCTTTTCCCTTATCTGCGTTTCCCATATCGCCTGCGGAGCGCGGAATGGAAAAGTCGTTCGCCTGTTGCCATCTGCATTCGAGGGAACATTCAGCGCCCTTTTTATTGCATTCTCGTGCAGCTTGACGCTTGAATGTGCATAAAGCGAAGAACATGGGAAAACATCTACCGGAATGTAAATCGATCAGGGTGTTCGGGCGACCTCGCGATGCAACGATTGTGTCAATTTGTAAACATTTCTCACATTCTGCACCACAACATCACCATGGAGTTCCGTCAACCGGTTGGGAGGAAAGGTGATGGTCGTTAGGAGATATTCGATACCTTCGTCCTCGGAGCGCGAATTCTTCGATTTCCACTTCCACTGTGGCGATGATTGTGGTAACCGATTGCTGATCACTCTCCAGACAATCCAGCAACAACCAACACCCCTCACAATGGCTTTCAAAGGCGCACAACATATGGACCACGTTGCCAGTTCGCTCGTGCATAATGAGGACGCCATTTTAATGCCCTGAGTGGCTGGTATTCTTGGAAAGCGAGCTTTTTACTCCACTTTCTGTTTTTCCACACTATCTAGATATGGCAGCTTATTTCCTGTTCGAAATGAAATAGTTCTGAGTTTTCTGCGGTAAAAGCGAAGGTGCCAGGATGAGGAAGTCCCGTGTTAATCGTAAGACGGGTGATTTACATTGTTCAACTCAAAGTTGGTTGGGTTTAGCATATAATCAAAACAGAACAGTTTTAAATTAAACATAACAAACAAATATTATATTTATCGTCGTACCCAACATCTGAAAATGATTTTTGAAATCGTTTAAGAAAATAGAACACACAATGCAATAATGTTGCGTAGTATTATTCTTTATAAATTAAATTAATAAACTTTTGTATTGGAAAACATTTTTCCAGTTAGAAGATTAATCGTTGTAGTCACTGATTCTCAATATTACAAGGGAAAATTGGATAAAATTATATGTTAAAATAGAAAAAAATGCGCTCAAAAAAAAAAGTTATGAAACATGCACACATCCTTAGCATAACATCTTCTCCAGGAAGTAATATAAAGTTGAATCAAAATAGAACTGATTAAATGTTTAAGCTTATCCGTTTTCCTTGCATTTTACGATATCCAGTTAGTTGTATTGAATTTGTTGACAAAACACAATGTTTGCAAAACAAGAATCACATTTGTATCGGAAATCTTTGGTGTTCCGATAAAATCCCGAGTAATATCGCCCGTTTCCGACTGTTCCGATCCCACAGGAAGCCCTTCCATTATCGTTTGTTTCTTACGGGCACGTGTACAAGCTGAGCAGCGGTAAAGTTGTACAAGAAGAAACCGTCTGGCGTTGGAGGACCCCATCACCCATGGATTAACGCGGTCCCTATTGCTTTTCGATGTTTCGCTTCAGCGCGTACGATGCACGGCAAACAAAATAGAAAAAAACTGATCGTGTTGCACAACACGCTGCAGATTCTTGAATCGTCACCTAAAGTACACATTCTAAAGACGATGGTCTTTCGTGTGCAGCTTGTACTTTGCGAGACTTCCGCCGACTACGTCCAAGGGGATTCCTTTTAGAATTCCAACGGAGAGAACTCGCCTTGAGGGGTCGTAAGCCTGTTGTGGACCAGTTTTGCGCTTCTTTAGAGTGCCGTACTCCGACCACAATGTAAAAAGGGACTGTCGACAACGATGGGCGATCTGATTAAATGTACAACAACGGTGACCACCATGTTGAAGTGGTCCGCTTGCAACCCGTGATGGCTCTTTAAACATTCTTCAACTCTACTAACTTCATCTGCCGGCCAGGTTAATCCTGGTGTAGAGAGATGTCGTCCACTACTGAAAAGCACACGTTCACTACCGAAGTTTAGATTTTTCCTTCATGCACGTCCTTAAAGACATACCGGTTCTCGTGTTGGTTTTTGTTTCCAGTTTTGCACATACCATAGTTTTCCACATCATAAGCCCATATCTTCGATCTCTCGCTTTCGGAACAAAGAAAAAATCAAACAGCATTCCGGAACCTCACATTCCATCCGTGAACGTTTCGAAGCACTTCGCTGAATTCGTAGGACATCTGCTCGGTTGAACAACACTTTGGCAATGTTGGTCCAAGTGGCGACGTGAGTAAATTGCGTTTCTCTGCTTTGTTTTTTTTTATTCCCTTTCTCGGTATGTTTCAATTTCCTCCTACCAACGTTTGGTCCTTCCGCGTTCGAACTGTTTATCGTCGTCCATCCTCGTCCATCGCTCCCGTTGGTCGACAGCCAGAAGATGGATACTCCTCCCCGCCACTACATTCCAATCCCGTGGGTGGGAAATAAAACATGCCCAAAACGTGACAATTAGGTTATCAATTTTTTCCGCCCAAAAACCCCAACAACGCGATGGAGGCGCATGGTGTCCGGTGGCGAGAAAGGATTCGTCCCGCATCCTAACGATTGACAGCTGCCGGGGTGGCATTCGGTGAGTGACGGTTTCCAACAAACTGTTGGTGTATTTCGGGGCCTTCAATAATCAGCGGTCGTCGGCCCGGTGACCGGTGCGTGACATGGTGTAATAGTCGGTCGTCCATCACACGCACATTCCATTCGATGCAATTCGGGTGAGGTAGAGTGACCATGGACAACGCTGGTGACAATCAGAGCTTAGATTGGATGGCCGTGCGGTTCCCATGGCATGCGGTAGGAATGCGTAAGGTGTGCACGATTGCTTCGACACAAGAGGAAATTGTTTCATTGGCCGAACCAGACGAGTACGGTGACAATGTAATACCGACGCTCATGGATTTCGCCAAATTGACAACCGAACAACCAAGCGTAAAGAAAAAATAAATCTCAACATATTCTGTTGCTTTCCCAGGGTGCTCTATCACGGAAACTTTGGCTAAACTTTTGCTAACACATCTCATTTGCTATATTTATTTAAAACTTGCACATTTTAAAAGAATCTGTTTAAAGAACTTTCCATCTAAAACCCTGCATCCCGGTTTCTAAATACTAAAGTACTTATTTAACAATTAATTCGAGAAAATAACCTTTCGATTGATGTGTAAAATTTTCTCATTTTCCTCAGTGAATTAGTTGCTTTTACAATTTATTATATATTTGCTTTATCATTTTATGAATTAACAGTTAATTTGTGCCACTATTTTAGTAGTTTAACTTGATGTGACGTTCGTCCGCTTTTACTTAGATTAAGGGATTGGTTTCAGTTCAAATATGTTCAGAAATTATATATTGTTTGACCAAAATACTTTGATTTTAAAAGAATGACTACATTCCTGCTTTTTACAAAATAGTACATTTGTTCTGTTATGCTTTCTGTCACTTTCATAGTAACTAAATGGAGCTCATATTTTTTTTATTTATTTCAGAAAGGACGGCCAGGAGGTATTGCTTAATATTAAGTTATTATTCAATTTTTATAACCTATTTCAGAGTTGAATAGATTTTTTGTTAATCTTTTTCAATGTTTCGTAAATTTCTTTTATCCAGTTAGGCATACCGCCTTTGTTTTGTTAGAGCTAAATAAAGTAAAATTTTAAATTCTCTACTAAACAAATTCACACGGTATTTTTTTCAACCAAAAAGACAGCTGCAAAGAATGTGTACCTTATATACAATCGATTCCATTTTTAACCAAAGCCACAAACACAGAACATTCAATATAAAAACCGTAGCTTTCCAATCTCAATATTTTACCGCTGACAAGTTTTCGCACGGCGCAGCACCAAACTTGCATCCATGCCGAATTTACCACAGGGAACCGTTAAGCTAGCCAGTGCCGGGGCAAGTTTTTCCAGGGGATCTTCATAATTTCCAACTTCGAACGCCTTTCCCTGTTTATGAAGCACCAGACAAAAGTTGTGCTCTGTGTACTCATCTGCGACGGCTTTTATTTAATGTACGACGGCTAAAATATGCTATCATACCGGAAGCAATTTATTTTGCCATTTTTTCCCCCGCTCGTTGTCGCTCTCTTTCTCTATCTGTCGCAGATTTTGCTGCGAAACACGTTCGCTGTTAAGATATTCCCTGGGTTCATAAAAAGTCAACCCGTTTGAATAAATACGATTGCTTTAATGCTCATTTGTATAAATATGAAAACGGCAGAACGAAACCGGCGGGATACGGTGGGTCGGTCGCTATAATCACACGCAAACCCGCGTCAAATCTGTTTATATCGCCCGGCGTTGGCTTGCCCCCAGCCAAAACCCACACACGCACACACTTATGGTGGGTTTCGCGTATGAATGGTTGAATATGTTACCGGGTGGGTCATAGAAAGACAAAAAAACACAACTAGAGGGAAAGGCCAAAACCTAGCCAAAGAAGTGTTAGCCCGACGGATGAAACGAAATGGCCCGGCAATCTATTAACATTCCGCTTCCGTGCCCATATTTTATGGCGCTTTCGTTCATCATAATTGCCACCGGAGGAGCGTTGGTGATGGTGTTGGGTGGATGGGGTCACACAGGAGTTCCCACGGCAGTCATGATTTAAGCGAAACAGCCTCCCCAAAGCACAGTTCATCAGCCTCCGGGGAGAGAAACCTCGTGGCCCGACTCGTTTTGCTCGGTTCTTGATAGGAGTCTGCAAATGTTTGTCCGGCTTTTCCGGACGGAGCTCCGGATGCGACCGATTTCTCGCATTCAGCTCGCCTTCCGGACATTCATGGGTGGCCGGTTGACATCGATAGTTTCCCGGAATATGCCGAGCGTATTAACATAGCGGAAAGAAGTTCTACCGTGCGCCGGAAGATTCCCAGAAGGATCCTTTAACACACGAACACACACGGGCATCCTCAAACACACGGGGACGCTTGAACTTCCGGTGGATGTCGTATATGTCGTAAGGACGTTAAAGTGTTTAAAATCCAATGCACACAACACGCTGCACGCGTAGAATCCTGTGTGTATTTAGAGAATGTATCTCTCCAATATGGGTTCAAACCGTTGGGTGCGCTTTCTCTTCAGGCAGAACAACTTCAGCCAAGTGGCAAGGGTAAAATTTATGTTTGGTCATCTTTAAATCACTGCTAGTGACTTGTTTCCAAATACGCCCGGAAGTGGAAAACGATTTCAAATGGTACGTGCAACGTACATAAGTCATCTGCTCCTTAAAGTTCGGCTATTAAATATTCCAGTTCCATGTTGTGAAGGAATTAAAGATTGTCAAATATTGCCATACATTTTAGATGAAATGGCGTTTTGATGTGGTACTTCCCGTTTGCCAAAGTCCATCATACAACATGAGAAACGATAGTTTCGTCAAGCACATCATGCACCCTCCGTATGTGAAAGTGGCGTACAACCAAATAAACTATTATCACACAGGAAACTGACGAATCAGAATCAAAGAACTACAGCAAAAACCACTCTTATCGCTTGGAGACACGCCGTTTCGGAATTCAAAAGACCCCAACGCCTAATGATGCCGCCATTTTCGAATGACTACGAACGTATCTTTCGGCCGCAAAGTCGGCCATCCCGTGATCACGGTACCGATGTCGCATCCTATCTTCTTCCGCTGCGGAAGGTACATTACAATCTTTCATCCATTTTCTGACACGACGAGACAGTTACGTACAAGTCGGCGACGGAACTGGCTGTCCTGTCAGGTTTTCTCTAACCAGTACGGACACGCACGAAACGAAAGTGAATGGTAAAAGTTTCTACCGAAATCAAATGTTGGCAATGCATTCGGTTCATTTCATCTCCGTTATGAGCAAGTGGGGAAAATTGAACGATTTAATTAAATTTTTCCGCTCAAACAGACTGTCAGCAATGCCTACTTTAATTTTGGCGCATTTTTTCCTCCCCCGGGGGTGGGAAAGATGGGAAGCATTGTCGCATTTCGCAGACACCTTTTACAGCTCCGAACGGCGGCATTGACATTCGATACTGCTGTAACGCATTCCACATTTTTCTTTGTTTTTCTCACGTTCCCTCCTGGGTGTCCTTTTCCGAGCGCATCAATCGTCACTTTGCTGGATTGGAAAAATGTTCACCACCTCCAATATTGTGGGAGGGGGAGCCGGGGTCACACGAAGGACCCTCGGGGGCGGCCATAAATTGTGCGCCGTGGTAGAGTTTTTTGGTGTTGGTTTGCGTTTACGATGTTGCCCCAATGACGATGTCTTGTCTCGGTTTTGGAAAATGGTTCGACCTGGTGCACTGACCATGGGTAATACGGGTCGGAACGGATCAGTTGTGGAGGGGAGTGAAGTGAATAGGCGGAGGCAGTCAGTCTGCAACCCAGAAGGCATTATATATTTAGTGATAATTCAATTCCGGCTCGTCAGCAAAATAGAAGTCAAGTAAATTAACGCACATAAATAACATTTAGAATGGCCGAAAAACCGGCTTCTCATATTTCTGATGCGGAGCGTGTTTTGTTGGTTTGATAAGTACAAGTTTTAATAAATTATGACAATTGATAGAAATTTTAAATAGCTACAACAATTTGAATCATTTACAAATGTGTATCATTTTCCATTATTTTGAATGTAATTTATTGAAGACCAAATTGGAATTCTGATCCACTATTCGCAAGTCCATTGGAAGATCAGTTTTCTAAATTGATGGATTGATTTAATACTCAATGAATCGAAGCCTTTGGAGGCTTCGGGATCATCAATATTACCACCAGGATATTACGGGCGTTTGGGTAAAGGAGAAAACTTCATAGTCCGAAAGAAAGATTTGTTTTGTTTCGAATTTCATTTTTCGCCGAATACTCCACCGCCCGCAGGTGAAGGTGAAAGTAAACGCAACTAATTACACTTCAAAAGCCGTTTAATTGCGTCATTTCACCATTCAATTAACACTTGCCGAATCCTTGCCGTGGGGTAAATTGATTAAATTAGCTAACCTTCGAGTTCGAGCCGCTCCTTTGGCCGCTATCCTCCGCTCGAACGGTGAAAGAAGCGGGGCGGGGTGGGTTTTTATTGCATAATTATACACTCGGTGGTTTTACGGGGCGGGCGGTGCCAAATGTTTCTTAATTGAATGACACCATTTCACGGTGCATTGGAAAGAGGGAATGTCGGACAAATTGTACCGTCGAATAAAGCCATTCCAAGAATGTTCGTTTCGGGGAAACGTACGCACGAGATGAGTTTGGATTAAATCAGGGTTTGGGGGTTGAAAAACGGTTAGCTAAGGTTTCTGCTCGGAAGGATGGGGGAGATAAGAGGAAACGTAATGTAGGTGCAAGACCAAATGGAGGTCAACGAGCGGAAGGTTCTCTTCGGGCGAACCTCAGACACTATCTACTAAGCACCGTAGCACCAGAAGCGCTTACCAGAATTTAAATTATCAGCCTTTCGGGCCGTCGCTGCGGAGCCGTGCGTTGGAAGAGTCACTGGTTGGAGAAGTGTTTGGCACACACACACACACAAACACCGAAACACGCCGGTGGCTTCTGATTAACGGTTGACCGAAGCTAGGACGAGGATCCTTGCCGTCGGAAGGGGTTGTTTTTCCGTTACTCGAAAGCTCGAACGGTGTCAACCCGCGAGGCGTTCCGTACTATCGCGCACTTGAGCAAATGGTTGGCTTAAAAAAATCACACACATCCACACAAACACATACACACCCGTGCACGCTCACGCACTGCACCGCCAGATGGGTTGATCTGCGTTTTTGGGGGGGGGCGACCACACAGAACTAGCGCCAGCGAAGAAGTGTTGACTTTATCTCCGTGCGACGGTTGATGAGCATTTACAGCCATCGCTTATCGTCCTGGCGCTTTTATATTAGTCGGATGTGGCACAGTTTTTGCGTCCGCCGTCAGCAAACTGTTGCTTGCGTTTCCGACCCCCGCCCCGTGCCACCCGGTGCCGGTGGGTAAGCGTTTTCCCGCTTTTTCCCCCGAGGGTACGGGAAAATCCCTACCAACTGAACGCGGCGAAAGCGGGATGAACGCGGAATGGGTGTGTTCATCCAATCCTGCGCTTCGATTCGGGTGCTCGCGTGATGTTTTTCCGCACGAACAATCCTCCGGAAAATGCCCACGATGCCTCGGGATGAACGCACAGTGAGCACCCTGTTCGTGAATGAACACGCTTCCGGCGTGAATTCGAACAAGTTTGCGCCAAAAGCCTGCGAAAGGACCACGTGTTGCTGGATATTGGACAAAAATCGAAGCAATCGTCTCGTTAAACGTTTTACTACAACCCACACCCACGTTCATTCGATTTATTTCACCCCTTCAGGCGAAAGTTCATCCGCCGACCGAAACCGATACGAAATGGATGTTTGATTGCAATCGACTACGGTGTCGACCCTTTTCGTCTTGCCGCGTAGATTCAGTTCACCAAAAGTAACCGCGGACGCAGGGTAACCGTTAATATTTCCACCCCGCCAAACCATAAGCCACCCCCGCACACCCGCACCAGTCAATTATTGGCGTACACAATTATGCGTATTCCTCGACGGGAAACGATGGTAGAAAACCACTGCTGGGATCCCTCGCTCCCTTAAGTCTCTAGGGAACAATTTCCTCTGTTTCCTGCAAAAGTGGAAAAACCGGGAATCCGGGGGAGTGAAATGACATCCTTTCAGCGACGAAGCTGTGCCGCGAAGCCACGCGAGAGCTTCCGTCATTCGCTGTCGCAGCTGTGCGAGATTATGGGAGCTGCTTTTTCATCGTCAATGGCAACGGCAGCTTTGATTAATGTGAGGGCTATTAATTTGGTTAATATTTACCACCGCCAACTACGGCGGACGACTTCTGGGAGGACGTCAGTATACGCCGGCATTCCCAAAAGTGCCTAGCGGGGCGATTTCGAGAGCTTCCCGTAGGCCTAGGAGGAGATTTACTTTAATTCAATTTCACACGCTTGTATGCTTAGAGAATATGCTTATTAATTTTGCGAGTGACTTTCAGCTCTTCGCTGTGTCGGGATTGTGTTTCATTGTTTTTTGTACACGTTCGAGTTTGAAGCAAAACATTACTATTTTTATCCAATTAGTAATATACTAGAAGTGGATTTAATTAGCTTTAACTGTCCACCACCAGCTTGAAGCTACTCCCTGGGTACCAGAATCTTTCTTTTGGGTGAACATAATAGTTTCTCATTCTTCAACACCACCCGGTTCGCATACATTCGAGGAACCCGATCCTCGTGGTTCCGTTCCATCCCACCATATGATTCATTGCTGCCTATCTCCGGTGGCCGAGAATCTGATGCTGAGTAGCAAAAGCCCGAATCTGGCTTTCACTATCTCTCTCTTTCCCTCCAAAATCGGCTTATCTTGCAACCCTTGCTTATTGGCATCGGGAAAAAAACCCACCAACCCACCTCCGTCGTTAATAAATCTCAAAAGTTTTACTACCTGGTGCGAATCCTTTAAACAGCTCCACGATCCAGCGTACTGCAACAAATTGTCACTAAAGGGACCGGGCAAAAAACAAATATCTACGGTGCCACATGTTGGAAAGGTGACCGTTGGCGTGCGGTGAAAGTTGAGCTCGGGAAGGTAAGGCGGGTTGATGTCGGTGAAAAACTGGGTACCGAAATTTCCACCGTACCAACGCGGACGGTGTAGGTTCGGGCTCATTAATCTCTTTTCGAACAGTTGAAGCAAGTAGCAAGGACACAAGTAAGCCTCGTTTGACCACGAGGGTTTCTAGATGGGACTCTTTCGTGGAAGAAGATTTGCCGCCATTTAAACTTTCTGGGCAAGATGTATTCCCAGCGTTGAAGCAATAATGAAGGGTTTTTTCATGTAGTGTAATGACACAATTCGACTATAAACATTAAACAGTTTAGTTATCCATTTCTTAAGGGATTATAAATTTACCCGTAGCTTATAGAAGCTTTATATTGATCGTTTTTATTATTGTTTCGCTTTATTTACCTTGAATCTCTGCTACTTCCTCCGCACCAGGAGCATAGTAAATTTATCGATTTCATGGGAATAAACATCTATCCATCTTATCCGCCTGATACATCGATCGATCCGGGGTAAAGCAAGCAATCTGACACTTGTCATAAATACGACCGAACGCGTCGTGGGGCAACAAAACAACAAATCAGTTGTTGCCTTCAGAAACCGGGAGGAGGTGTTCTGAATTCGGCACCATTTTACGTTTAGGCTCGTTCTAGCAAAAGCCGAAGGAGTGTGTGCCCCACGAAAGCAGTTCGAACTCAATCGAGTGGGAAGCAATGTTCTGCTGGGTGGGATCGTTTGTGGCAGATTCGATAACACATCCTTATTTGCTTCGTAGCGAAAGTGCTTAACGAGTACGATGGAGTTGTTTTTCTAAGAATTCAAAAGAAATATGTGTCGTGGGTCATATTACCGAATCTTTAAGCGAGCGTATGGTTTCAGTCAGCACCCATCTTTTCTTCTAAGAGCAATTCGACAAATGTTACCTTCTTTGGTTCCTTAAAGCACACTTTCTTATGTTTTTTTATTTCCGAGATTTTAAACATAACCTTTTCTCTTTCTTTTTCAAAAAAATTTAAAGACCTTTAATTCTCCACAAATAATGTTCGAGTTGAAAAAACAACCAAACCCAATCCCTTCTCCATCCATCATTTCGCGCGTTTGCGGTTTGATGAATGGCACCCCAAATGAACTTCCGGCCCGGTCCCTTTTGCAACCCATCGCCAAATATCACGCATTTTTCAAACTTTCCGTTGGTCAGTTTAGTGCTTCCTTCCGCTGGCGATGGCGATCAACAAAAGGCGAAAGGCTTCACACGCCCTTAAATTGTAACTTCTCGGTAAAATGCTCCACGAAAAGGGAGAAAAAAAGGGAAATACAATGAAGCTGTTCATGAGGGAAAAATTGCACCATTTCCTAGACGAACACCCGCGACGTTCCTCGAGCGACGGTACTACCGAACCCGGGACGATAAAAATCATTTCTTACGCTGATGGACGCCACTTCTGAGGTGGATGGATGAGAATTTACTAGCGAACCCATTCGTTTCTATTCGTGTGCTCTGTAGGGTACAGCATTTTTGTTGTCAGCTTCACTCGAAGGTGATCCCAAAAATTTACGAACCATCTTACGCATCACCCTTAAGAGAATTAAATTAAGCTTTTGATGTTATCAACCGTTTTTGTAGATTAGATTTGGATGTACAAAGGCTCGCATGTTTTGCATGCTTTTGTATATATTGATAAACAAATTTTTATCCCTCGTCTGTCACAAAATAAAAGTGTCAAGGGCAAATTACACAAAATATCTCTTGCGTTGCATATCGTAACGCGGCTTGTAATCGACGATAGATCTTACTTTCGGCACTTAACGTCTCATTTCCGGCTCACCGTCGCCCCACACACAGGTGGTAGGGCTTTGAAACTTCTAAGCCAGTGTTGACCTAAAAAGCGGCTTAAGGATGTGCACTTTTTCGTATGTGCGGAAGGACACATTCGGAAGCGAAAGTTCAATTGCATTCCTCCCATCGTAGAACCAATTTCCCCCGCCATTACAAAGCACATCTTTTCCAGTTCATGGTCGTTGTTATTGTGAGCGCCCATTGTGCGGTTGTGGGTGACAGCGTCGAGCATAAAAGATCCGGCGAGGTGCAAGAAAACTCTCATCCTACCCTACTTTCCAGACCGTTTCTTGTTTTGCACGAAAAACTAGGTGAATGTTATTAAATTAAGCTGACAGCCGAGAGAATGTCCACACCGGTGCGTAGCGAATTGTGGTAAATGGCAAGAAATATGGCACCGGTTGCGTTGGGTTTCGGACCTCTCAGGACGACTTTCGTCCTGGCGTCGCAAAAATTGTCATCCCACAGAAAACATGTAACGATGAGGTGAAATATTAAACTTCAACTCGAAAGGGCGTCTTCATTAATTCAATATTTTCCTCAATGCCGACGATGCCAACGATTATTTGTTTTCGATGTCCTTCGTGCATAAAGTAGAAAAAAACTCACACCCCCAAAGCATGCACATATTGACCGAATTATGCACTAAAGATGCACACAAGTCGGGCAAAAAAACAAAAGAAAACCCCCTTCTCAAGGACCTTTTACAACCCAGCCCGTTCCCTTTCTCCAAAATGCGCTTGGCAACGGTGCGGTTAAGGTTCAAACGAAAAACTCTTTTCGAATCTTCAGCTCGCGGGACACTTTTACTACCTGATAACGGGTTGCAGTAAAATATACATTTCCCATTTCCCACATCCGGACGCGAAGGCACTCCAGCGATGACGTCCCATTCGAAGTGGCCACAAATCTCGTCACCTCGGCAGCGGTGTACTTTCCCAGCACACTCTTCGGTGAGCATATTATTTATGACGCTTTGCATTTGCAGCTGTATAAATGGATATTCCGTGCGCATCGTGACGGGTTCTTATTACACGCCCGGTGTCGACGATATGACGTTGTGTAGAAGGGGTAGAGCACGGGAGCGCATTAAGGGGAAGGTGATCGTTTGGTGATAAAGTGTTGGAATGAAAGAGAAATGGTATTTGATTAACATACGAGCAAACGGGCGTCCATTGCCACCGGCCCAATAAAACCGCGGTGTAATAAGAAATTTAATTTCCGTGGCGTATCGATAAGGGAAAGATTTAGGGCAGGGGGTGGGTGGGTGTTTGCGAAACGGTTTAGGTTCACGAGGACAACAACGGGGTGTTATAACGTACCTGTGTTGTGGACAGGAGTGACGCTCTACTCTCGCAATCAATGCCATAAAGCGCCAATAAAACACCCGAAAATCAGCGCAAAATCCCTTCAGATTCGAGTGAAACCCCCGCGAGATTGATAACAATGAGCCGCACATCGGAGTGTTCCTGTGTTGTTGCCTGCCGAACAATGCACGACATCCGGCAGGGAAGGTTAATCTACGTCGCACGAAAAGAATGACGTCATTGGCGTTTGGGAGCTTTCGGAAAGCTTTTCTCGTGTTTGACCGGCAAGGGGACATCCGAGCGGCAACTGTTGCACACACTTACTTCATGGAAAGAATGGAATGGAATGGAAGTGAAATAAGAGCATCGTAATGCTCCTGCGGGGGCGGCCACGAGCAGAACACGCATATAGGATTTCAGGACGAGCGAGGAGTTGATTGAATTTCGTTTCCACTTTCTTGGAACGGGCACGACAGGGAGAAAAGCTTTCCATGGCGTGGGACGGTAGATGACGACCTGAACATGGATCCTTCAGACGCGCGTGGGTGTCCCACGATCTTCGGAAGGACAAATGTTTTACTTTTTTATCGCAAGCATACTTTTGCGTCTTCCTCGAATTATAAGATGGCTCCGCCTTTCGCGATACTACGCAAAGGAGCGCAAAGGGGCGTTGTGGGCGGAGAGGAATTTTGGCCTGCCGATGTCGACTGAAATCATGATTGGCCAGGCTTCCAAACTCTGGTGTGGATTCTGGGAAACTGGTAATTTCATATTATTATCTACCATATGTTTTCAGATGAATCTTGTCATGTGCGGTAATTCAACAATAGCAACAAGTGGCTTTTCTGTTTGATAATAATAGGTATAAACATTCATTGAAAGACATATCACAACGAAGATGACTCAAATGCATTGTTAAACAATCTTTCAACAATAAAAACACAACTAGTGTAAAATCAACCCTACAGAACTGAACAAATATTTACTATCAATCTATTTTTTTTTTTTTTTTTTTTTTTGTGGCACGACATCCCCTAGTGGGACAAGGTGTGATTCGATCCCACACCTGTGGTGTGGTGTTTCCTCGCGCTTCCGCTGCGCCATGGGCACCCCCCTATCAATCTATAGAACTAAGAAAAACATAAAGAGTGTTAAAAAACAACATAAACATGCAAATGAGCAACCCAAAATAATGAACACCTAATTGAGAAATCCATTGTCAGCAGGTCACAATTATGGTTAGATCTTTCTACCGAACAATACCCTTTAAAACGTATTTTTTTAAGTGAATATGACAGACCTGAGAAAAGTAAGGAGAAGCAGTTAGTTTTTGTGCCAACAGTTGTGTTATCATCAGTAAAACGTATCTTTTTTTTTTCAAATTTTTTCTAATTAAATTGTATTATTTGTATGTAATAAACCAGTTAAGATGGTAAAACCTAATACCGCAACACAAAACTTAAAAAAAGGATTTTGTTGAACAATGTAATTTAATTACATTTAATATACGGTAGTAACGCTTTGGATTTGTTTTGCGTACAACGGTGAAGGGCTTATGAAAAGGTAAAACGTATAAATTTTCGAATAAATTAGAGTATTCGAAATTCAGCTAATGTAAACTGCATTACTCGATTGTCACTTGATTACTTTTCTCTTAAAAGGATAATAAAACTTCGACGTCGCTAATCGTTTGAGCAAGAATAGGAAAACTTCAAATCCGTCCGACATTCAAGCCCTCCGGTGCATCACAAACACACACACTCGAATCGGAAACACTCATTTGCATACCGCAATCAGCCGATCGCATCAGTCAATTTCAGCGAAGCCATTCACCGGGCGTTGCTTGGAAGAAACACTCGGCGACCGCGGGTTTGACGAGCGCTTGCAGCGGGCGCGATTTGCAATGACCCACATTTTCAAGGTGGCACAAATTAAAGGGCAAGGTGGAAAGCGATCGGGCGGGAAAAAGAGAATGTTGACCAGCGCAGCCAACACAACCACCATCGTCGAGCCCAGCCGACCCAAAGTGGCGTCTTGCCCACGCTGCCTGTTCCTCTACCGCTCTCTTTAGTCATCTCGTTCTCGATCGGGGGACCCCAAACGGCGGTCCGCTTAGCTTTCGTACGGCCCAGCATTTCCAACGTGCATTGACCCCACGATCGGTAAGATGAAGCAGAAGCATTGCCTTTTCGCTGGAGACTGTGCTGCGCGACAGTCGTGGATGAACTTTCACACTTGAGGATCTTTTTTGGTCGTCTTAAGGATTTTTAAAAATCCGAAGTACTTACTTAAACTACATCCACAAGAACAAAACAATCAACAATAAACTTCGTTTAGTAAAAGCTCACATTTGAACAGTATTGTTTTATTAAAAAAATAAATAGAAAATATTGAGGCAAAAATTAGTTTTAGTTATGAATTAGACAATAATGCAGAAATAGATGAAAATTTGAAGAACAGCCATTTTCTTAATTTTTACCTACTGATCGTCAAATTTTTCACCCCTTACTGTCACGGATGGAATCGGGTGGACCCCAGAATTCCCGTTCACCCTGCAACACCCCATATTCCCATTCCAAACAACCTTCCCCTCAATGGCTTAAGGCACTAACCACCGCCCAAGGGCATTCAACAGCGGCCCGGCAACAGGCACCGCAATGGCCGCAAGCAGCTTCACGAGCACCGAGCAGAAACGGCAGAAAAATTCCTGCTCGCCGCCTCCCCTCGTAAGGGTCAAGTAGCAGTTTCTCCCGAACACGCGAGCGAAGGTTCGCGCTTGGCGAACAGGTGATTTTTCGATCTCCCGAACGACGCGTGTGTCTCGTGCTGCATGCTGCACCCATCACCAACACAGCCACGCACAACATATGAGTGGGACCTGCGGGAGCCACGTTGCTATAGGTTCGTTGCGAATTTGAATCGAAAGACTTGGCGGGCGCAATGTAAGCGACGAACCCGATCGCAGTGCATTCGCTTGCGGGGTATTTTGCAGGCAAAATGAATATTGTTTGAACATTATCTGCTCAGAATCTATAAACCTGAGGAACTTTTTTTCGCCTTTGCATGCAAAACAAAAGGATACATTTTTGTCAAAATATTCAAAGAGAAATGTCTCCCCAATGTGCAACGGATCTTGAGGCATCTAAAGAACAGTACCATCGTTCTGTGTTTCTTTTTTAAACTCACGAAAGCACACGAGTCCCGTTTCACCTGCAGCATCCGCCTGGCAAGCGGCAGCATCGGATGTACCGCTAGTGTTGGTGCGAGGCCACCCTCTCCCGCCGCGAAGAATGTTTCTCGACCTTCCCGTGAAAGGTTGCGCTGTTGGGCACTGTTGGCAGCGTTCGCTCTTGGTGTTGGTGTCCGCGCAGGCTCGCGTTTATTTATTTATTTTCTAGCTGCTCGATCGCCTCGTTCGTTCTGCTTCATTTTTGCTCGCTCGCATCCACCCCATGCCCGGGGCCCGATTATTCTTTGCTTTCGTGCGCCGCCGTGGCTGCCGATTCGGAAATATTCGTCAACAACGCCGGGGTGGTGGCGAATGGGGCGGCGCACCCTCGACTTTCCAGGCGACTGTGTGGCGATCGGATCGGATCGAATCGAGCGCGGGTTGCATAAGACTTTCCAGCTCCAGCTGGTTCGGCCGCACGTTTCACCCGGAGCGATCGTCGTTTGCGCGAGCAAGTGTTTTCCGGGGGAGGAAAAATCGCATCATGTGCGCTGGGCAACGGTGTGTCCGATCGTGAGTGCAAGTGTCGTGAGCGCAAGTGTTTCAGTGTAAGCGGCCAACAAGCAGAGATGTCGGTGAATCCGTGCAAGCACGGCGACCGGGAGAAGGACCAGAACAACAACTTTGTCAACGCGAGCGCCCACGGTGGGGCGGGCCACGATCGGGAGGGTCGGGCGCGCAGGGCCGCCACCCGTGCGTCCGCGTTCGCCGGCGACGAGCATCCGCAGACGCGTTCGGTCGGTTCCCGGTCGGCCACCAGCTACGGCTATGGGAACGGCCAGCAGGGGGCGCACGGGGGCCAACCGGCGGCACGGGCCGGCGGTGAGGGAACGGGCCCGATGGGTGGTGGCGGTGCGGGTGGTGGGCCGGGCGGGCCGCAGGTGACCGCCAAAGTGATGTGGGGCAATGTCAGTGCCATCAAGGAGCTGCGCGACAAGGAGCAGAGCGAGCGGCAGCTGGGTACTAGGGCCGCTGGAAGGCGGCAGTGAGGGAGTGTTCGCAACAAGTGTTCCCCGCAATCCCCTTCACACTTCCCGAATTCGAACGATTCCGTCGACCACCCTATCCCAACCGTGCGCTGTGAATAGCTAATTTTTAAACGTCAGTGATTCCTTCCGACATCGTTGCCTCGCGAAACCGAGCCGAGGCGAGTGGAAAACAAGATGGCAACCGGACGCCTCCAAGCGTCTCACATGAACTCGCTGTGAACCCCGACTTTCTCGGTGTGATTATTCCTGGTATTTGTGTACTGTACGAAAGCGTGTGTATGTGTACCTATGCCAGGGCATACATATATTAGATAAACGAACCAATTGAATGGATATTCTTTAACCGCTTGGCGCCACGGAAAAGCGCATCAGCCTTCTTCCGGGTCATAGTCGCAAAGCTACATCGGATCTACCATTTAAAAGTGAGGCTGCTCGAGGGTGCGCTGATCTTCGGAACCCTGGAAAAACGCTGCAAATCCCGTCCGATCACGCAGGTGAGTTCGCGCTGTTCCGATCAAAACCGATTCTTCTCCCTTTTTCCATCCGGCAACGAACACATATGCAATGCGGGGAAGAAACCCGCATGGTGTTGGTTCGTTCCATCGTGATGACAAAGGAATTTTCTTTCTTCCCTCTCCGGGGCGGAATGTAGGTCAGCACAAAAGTGAGGAATTCAGTGCATCGCGGTTCTGAGCTCGTAAAACGGAACTCAATTTACAACAGGTCAAACTATTTCATTTTCGAATGGTGTTATGAAAACATTAGAAAGGAAAAACAATATTGACATGCACCGTCAGCTGAGAAGTGCAGTCTAGTTAGGTTAAGCTACTCATTCATCTCTGTTTCTCAAAGTCAAGAAAAATGCATAATTTATTTATTTATATCAGAAAGAACGATCGTATTGAAATGGTTGAAATCATTTCACGAAAGCTTCCACTAAAGAACAAACGCTTGAAGAATGCAGATTCAATAAGCAGACACAAGAAACACCATGAGAGCTTACAAAACCAACGGGAAATAACCGTTTTCAGTTCTTATTCCCCTTCGCTGACATTGACCTACAGTAGGATAAAGTTAGGTTGGGGCCATATTTTTCCTTCCCATAAAGAGATGTACTGTGCATACGGATGGTGTCAAATGCAATTTGCCGTTTTAGTTCGTTTTATCTACATAAATGTTTATAACGTTTCTTTTTGTGAGTATAGGAAGTTTGTGTTTTCATCTAATTTATGTTCTTTATTTCACTATTTGTTATTTCCTTTTTATGATTTAACAAATCAGATTACAGCTGTTGGTAAAAAATATAAAAGGTAGACTTTTAAACTATCACGGTGAAAATAAAATAAATCAGATGAAATAGTCTACATTTATATCATTGCTGAAAACAGTTTGAAACTGTCACACGTTAAAAAAAACCTAAATAAAAATCCCTTCTCCAAGCCGACCAAGAAATTTGGCGAACCTTTCCGACGAAGGTCTTCAAACATGTTACGACCGAAACGCAGATAGAAAGTCCCGATAACTTTCCCGGCGACGGTTTGTCGGTTGTTTTACTGTTGAGTATTTCTTCCCGACCACATCGCACGGCCCGAACATAAG
Source organism: Anopheles coustani (assembly GCF_943734705.1). Classification (NCBI taxonomy): domain Eukaryota; kingdom Metazoa; phylum Arthropoda; class Insecta; order Diptera; family Culicidae; genus Anopheles; species Anopheles coustani. Next base: position 11,158,264 of record NC_071288.1, on the reverse strand, counting down.
TGGTCCCTTCGTTCAACCAGAACTGGGGAATCTTTCTAGTAAAATCTTCAAACCGACATCGGGCAATATGCATATGAAGTGTAGGGCGTGCGAGAAAGAAAGGGAAGGAGACGAAAAGGACAGACGGACGGAGATGTAGGTTGTGGTAAACGAGCAAATAAACGACGGTGCGAAAAGGAGCAGTGACGAGCCTCGAGTACCGAGCTTCACGGTTTTTTCTTATATCACTTTCTTCTTCGCCACCCCGGAACGATCGCTGAAGACGTTGCTACGCATGCTGCTGCCCGAGATTGAACCCTTCGGTACGGGCGTTGCTGATGATGATGCTTTACAAAGACGATCGCGGAATAATTTGTGACACGATCGCGCGTACGATAATAACGATGACACCCGTGCTCGTCGCTCGGAGCGTACGTACCACATCGAGGGCTTCACATCTCTATGGCGCAGTCGACGCGAAATGAGGTGAAACTCGGATGGAATCCCTCGGCGGTAGATCGGTAGGATCGGTAACCCTGCGTACCGGAACACACCCAGACAGGATTTCTTGCCGCCACCGCCCTGACGAATGCTGCTGCCGATGATGACGGAGAAGACGACGATAATGATGATCACCGAGGATGATCACCGGAGGAAGGGGACATCCGCACCGAGGGCAGATGCTCGATTTATGGGTCAGTCATTCCCGGGACTAAGTCAAGTTCAAACGCAACGCCAGTGCTCGATTCGCGCGGATCGGCTTCGGAGGTGGCTGAGATTCCGAAAAAGGATAAACTCTGATAAATAAATTTTGTTACAGCCGAACATTTTTAAACGAAGGTTGATCGATAAAAATCTGTGCGAAAGTGAAGCGAGAAAAGCGGTTAGTGTTTGTGTTCGTAAATTTGTGAAGCATATGTTTAATATGATCTTTATTGCCAATCTCATTACATTTATTACTATCCAATGTAATTTTTTACTCTTTTACAAATTGTGAAGCTACGAAAGAAGGTTAGCTTTAACTTTTCATTTTTTATAAAAACTCAACTCGTAGTCATAAAAATCATTCCATCGATTTATGACCGGTTGATTCGATTGACATCTCTTAAACGATGGTGTAAAAGCACATTCCTCCCATTTCACGATTTCACTCCACAAGGAAGGAAGGGAACTTATTCATTTTTTGTATTTTCCCCGGACTCATGTTACCCCTCCCGTATCACGTGTCGTTTCAGCCCGCCCCAACCGCAAACATTCCATCGATCATACGAACACTGATTAAACGCATTAAAAAAAAACAACCAACGGCGGACAACCAACTTGACACACATGCAGCAAATCGCCGTTCCTGGACGAAGTCGCAGCCGCTCGAGGTATTGAAGGCGATTAGCGCCAAACGCAACGAAATGACTTCGACATTCGATCGGTAAGTGTAACATTGCACACAAACGGGCAATGGCGGCGAGTGCTACAGTTCATATTTTTATTGCCCTCATCGGAATTGCTTTCTCCAAGTGGGCGGCACGGTGAAGTGGTTCGAATGGGTTCAACTTTTAATGGATTTGTCTTTCTGGTCATTCAAACGGCGCTAGATAATGTGCTTTTCCTGCGTTACAAGTTTTATTTTTAAAAAAGCAGGATGTTGTCTGCAAATAGAAGATAAGTTTATTGATATTGCGATTGTAAAAGTAGAAATTTTGCCATAGCATATGATGCGAACAAGACAAGGAACTGTCAAACATGCTTGAATGGCTTCTATAGACTTACTTTATCAAATTTGCTTTGCACTTACAAGTGCTTCGTGTAAACTAATCTTAAAAGAAAGAATTTGTTATCCAATCGTTAAATCAACACAAAGACAAAAATTTTGTGTCAAAGAAAATTGCAAAATCATCTAATATGTTTATTAATAATTGAACCCTACCAAACCGCCCGATATTTATTTTATTTCCTTAGGAAAAAAAATTAAGGCACACTTTGATTATATTCATGCCTATGCGGTGCGTTACGGTAAAAGTGTTTTAGAGAACCAAAAAAAAAAGATCAAACCCACCCCCGGTCGAGAAACACTAAAACCATGGCCAACATAACACTCTAAAGCTACAATTAAGTCCGCGCCTTTTGTTTTGTTAGATTTTACGACGCCTTTACGTGACTCTTTCGGGGTGCGCTTTTGCGTTACGGAGAGAGAAAGTAAAAGTTTCCTCCGCCTGCCCATTGTGTGCGTGCCTCTTTCGTAACCTTTTCCGCGCACCATTAGTACAATTCTGAGAAGTCAACGAGCACAACGTGAAATAAAAAAATACCGGCCAAACCGACGAAAGCAAAACGGGAAAACAACTCAAAAAGAAAGTCTCTTCCTTATTGGGAGCCAATCGAATAGCTGCATTGTTTAAACTTTATTTTTGGTATAACACTTCTAACCACTAATGCGTTAGATTAATATTTACGTTCGCCTTTCTTTTTCTCAACACCTCTTTTCTGACAGCTGCGTTCGAGTGGTGCTGCTTGCCGTATTGCTGCATCTTTGCTGCGTCGGAAGCAGTGCAACCGAAGAACCATCTTCGACGGCCACAAACCTTACCGAACGAAAGCATCCGCCTGGGAGCAACTCCTCTGCAAACGACGGTCCATTTTCAGAGCTTCCGAAACCAATCTTACGCTTTCCGAACCCCTCCACGCCAATCCCCGACGAAACGGAAGTGTCTCCAAGAAAGCATAAAACGCGCCGCAAGGGTGGTGGTGGTAATGGTGGTGGTAATGGACACCGGAGCAAGCCGAAGAAACGCAAAACGGCCATGCAGACGGCGCTGCACTCTGCCGCCCGGAAGGGACTGGCCGCGATGATCGAGCTGTACGATCGGCAGGAACCGGACATGCTGAAGCGCGGTAAGACGGGTGGAATGGAAGATGTGGAAGTTGAGTTTGATGCTGATGGGACATTTTGCCACTGCTTGTAGGTGCCGTTCTGGCGGCGGACGATCCTGGAGCGCTGCTGGCTCAGTTTAGCGCCTCAAATCAGACGGAAATGGACGCAAAAGCCGCCTACGCGGCGCTGGTGGCGGCGAAAAAGTTCAAAGAAAGGTAAATCACTAGAAGTGAATGCATTTATTTTGTATGTGAGTGTGTACAAAAGATGGTGTGATAACGGAAAAAAAACTTCTCTGGGTTTAATCGCTGGTCTTTGGTCATGTCTCGATCTAAAGGTCGGTCTTTCCAACGCATTCGGCTTCTAATACGACGCCTTATGACTGTTTAATATGCTAAACACAAACGCCCTTGTTGGTCATACATTAAAGGGAGGATTTTTTTTATGTTGCATTAAACAAACCTAGAATTCAGTTTAAAAACTGACATAAACAATTTCCCAATCCGTTTTCTATTTGACGCAATTAGAAATTACTTTGAGAGGCCATACTAACATATTGAAAAGCGTTGCATACACAACTGTACGTGACTGCTTGTGCCTGTTGATGCAATAAACATCCAACATGTTCATCAATGTTGTACTAACAATCAAATCGAATCGATGCTTGCCCAACACATAAAGTTCTACGCTTTGAATACGTAAACTTTTATCCGTTTCGGTGCGTGCTTCTAAATATGTGTCTCCAAAACGAAAAAGGATTTCGACGTCTGTTTCGTCTCGCCCTGCAGACGGTTTCGCATCGAATTCGTGCAACCTCTGGGCAAGTCGCGTACGCGCCCGGGTGACCCAAAAACGTAACAAAAGCATATTAGCACCGTGAGGGCATAACGCCGATGCTCCGCAGAACTCCTCCTCGCTACGCACATAGGCCACAATTGAAGGGCGTTGCATAGACCACCGGCATCCACGTGCGTTTGTGCCGTTGCACTATGGAGCGAAAAGAGTAAATTGCCGGGATAAAATTCGGAATCAAATGTTTTGCAATTTTTTCATTGTAATATCGTGTAATACTATTATATTACACGAAATGATGATGTTTCTGGACAATCCCGTCAGGTGGCGCTGCAAAACCCAAATATTTTTGGAATTTTCTATGGGTGCATTATTTTTTCAATCTTCCTTTTTATATTAACTCAAAGATTTTTTTTAGTTTAATATAAAACAAACTAGATTTACTACTAACTATCATTCAAAACATTGTCATCTAGAAAATAATTGATATTCAAAGCATCTAACGCGAACATAACGTCGCCTAACGAAGAGCTACTATCTGAATATTCTGAACTTGTACCATCATCTTCTTGGTTTTGAATTGGCAAGGGATTGTTACTATTTAAGGAGCTGTAATCTACGAAAAATGTTTTTACTGCGTCTGGGTATGGGATTTTTTTATTTTTCAACGATTTAGCCAGAGATATTGTTGAAATGTATGGATCGCATGATTGTAATGCTCTCATAAAAATGTCTTTAATATTGAATTCTCGTAACATTTTACGGACGTGTTCTCTTCTATCCCTTCTTTATATTTTATTTCTACCTTCTGCTGCTTCCTATCCAAAGGATCCCAATAGTGCTGGGGCATTTACAATGATTTCTCCCACATGCGCAAGAACTTTATGGACAGTAGAAGGCATTTTGTACCAATTGTAATGATGTATGTAAAACATGTATGTGTCATGGCAAAATAGACTCATAGTTTTTGGATTTAAAGGCTGTGAACAGTTGATGGCTATTAAAATATTTCGAAACCTTTCTATAAGTTCTGTTTCTATTTGCAAAATGTCGCTCAATTTTTCTATGTTTAAAAAAACCCGACGACAAACATTTCCCGTCGTACTATTTCTACCCATTTGCTTTGGTTCATCTACTTTAACACCAAATTCCATGTTCATCCTTTCCAATAATTTTTTTTTTTCGATCATTGTACATGTTTTTTTTATAATTTTTAGTAACCTTCCATTTTTTAAATTCAATTCTGAACGAAATTTGAAGCAAGCATTCAAGAAATCTCATCCAACAGTGCAGTGGAGATATTCTATAAGATAAATTCTCAGGATTTCGAATAAATCCATTTCCTAATTGCTCTACACTGTTCATTTCTGTTGGTTTTGCACCATATATACAACATGTTTGCATAGACAGAGTGTCGTTTAAATATGGCAATATTTTTCCATCAATTAAAACCGTGGAAAATGAATAGTTTACCGCCACATAACTTGTTTCATTTAGCTAAATTGTATAAGGAACTAACCTGGTTATTTGGGTTTTGATTTCGTCTACTGTTTGTATAACTTTTTTTTTACTTTTTCGCAAACTCGATCACAATTGGCCTGCAAAACCTAACACTTTGGGGCATCAAGTTTATCCAGATGATATCTGAATCGTCACTGATGAACGAAAGACAGATAGGCGTTACTGCCGATACTAGTACATCACTGTCTGATGCAGTATTTTCTCCGGAACCATGAAGCGGTTGATTGTAAATGCTATGTCCTATAGATCCGTCAATGCACCACGAGCACAATAATACGACGCTTAGTGAATCACACAAAGAAGATGAAAGGTGCCGCAAGATTTCTGCTTTTTGTATTTGAATTTGATTTCTGCATTTGTATATAATTTACACGCAGTGTGATTGATGCTTACGGTTTGATGCTTACTTTACTTTCAATGAACTATAACGCATACCAAATATTTTCCTTGCAAGAAGCATTGTTTTTCAAAACGTTTATGATATCAAAGCGTATATGATATGTAAGGGTACGAACAGAACAAAGTATTAGTGTAGGGTACATTATTCCGAGGAATTTTGGGTTTAAACAGATGGGTTTGTGAGCTGTAGAACAAATAAAAGCGACCTGATACATTCAAAGTAAACCAAACCAAAATTTCATTCTTTGCCAGTGACTTGGCTTGTCTTTCACCTTTTACGTGATGTTCAACCACTACCCTGCTTCACATTTTTCATTGAATGAGAATTTCAAATATTTCTTACCACACATGATGCAGCATATGGCATGATGGAAACGCCTAGTAGGTGATAAACTATAAGCTTCACATATAAAGTACAGAATAACGTAAAGATGCGCGCGTATGCGCAAAGAAAACAATCATTTATTGTTACAAAACATTCTAGACTATAAGTGGATATGCATCATATTACAATCTTTCACAATCCTTATCGATGGCGTAAGGTTAAAAACAGAAAATTGAAAAATTTTCCGGGAGTTTTGCGAAACAATGCTTGATATTTTTTGATAATCAATTTCAATTTACGCAAACAGTCAACAATTATAAAGCATGATAATATACCTTTCCAAAACTGTGCTTGAAATCCGATTCCGGCTATTATTATAGGAGTTACAGACCTTCAAAGTTGATGGATTTTTTTCAATTTTTCACGCAATATTTTCACAAATCTTGACTTTGACGGGCTGTTTCTCAGAACCTGGAAGAACAAAGGCTCTAGTTTTTGGGTTATTTCTTAGTTTCATCTTGTAGCTTAAGAAAACATGTTTCATTTTTCTGAAATCCAAAAATGAATTTTTGATTTTTATCCCGGCTTCGCTCCATCGTGCGTTGGCAAAACCGTTGATGCCACGCTGCATATTGATTGGAAACCCCGCGTCCACGCCTCACGCACGTAATAAAGAGATTGTTACTGCGCTGGAGTACAACCGTCGGTTTGTTTTTGGGGCCGTCGGTTCAATTGGTTTCATAATTAGTTGCCCACACGGTTTGGTTGTAACTCGAGCTCGAAGTGTGTTCGCATATCGATCGCGCGCGCTAAAACAAACAAATATTAGTATTCAAATCTTTTCCAACGATTGTTACCCCTGCACCCTTTCTTGCGCCCTGCGAACGAACCAGAGGTTCGGTTTCAACGGTTTTGGATGGGCACCCAGCGGAACGCGCCGTTTGTTCATTTAATTACCCACGCTGGTTATTCGGATCGCACTAGTTAAACCGGTGGTGGCCACAAACGTTTTGCCAAGCCACCGTGGTCAAGCAGGGGGAGGGTCATCCGAACCGGGCCACTGGGCGTCAATCGGTGGAACAAAGTATGCAAATTTGCACTTTGAAAGCGCCTCGCACATCAGAAGGGAACGTTGATTTGCTGCTCCAGGCGATTAACGGAGAGCATTTTAATAAAAAATGAATACTTGGGCTCTTTTAAAAAAGAATGCGTTTTATAAACGGCTTTCGAAGAAATGCAATCACGACGAAAAAGATTTATGAAATGCTCTGACCTGATTTTTAATTTAAAAAGTTGAACAATTGACTTGCATTCCAACAAATATGATCTGAAATATGACAGGTGGGTTTACAGTCTAACATGGATAATTCATTGTTTTTCTCATAATAATTTCAGTTTTTTTAAGAACCTACAACTTTAACTTTATCAGCCATCGTACTCTGAACAAAGAAACTAAATTAAAATAAAGCATCATCTAGAATGTTACATACATATAACAACATAAATACAAACATTTCAAAAAATATATTTACTTAATTATTTTTCAAGACTTACCTTGTCATGTACGTTTTTTTTATAATACAAGAATTTAAACAAGTTTTAAATAACATAGTTATTTAGTCATGTTACAGATAAAATAAAAAAAAAATAAAAGTTTTACCAGGTATACTAATTGCATTACTCCGTAAAGGTTTTGGTCCTATACATTAAGTTTAAAAGTCGTTAACTGATGGCTGACACTTATTGTTGCCAAACTATATTGATATGAACTTTCACGTTGGTTGTTTTTTCATGCAAACCTTATTACATGATTGATGCACTCAAAAAGCGTCCTATGGTGTCTTCGGGAACGGCTCTTTGACAACTCAAATAATGACTCCACGCGGTATACCGTCCTCCTTCTTCGCACACTTTCACAACGTGTGATAAACATGCTGTCCGCCGAGGAACAATGTTGCCATGTCATGCTCATCTCCACGATGATTACAATGGTGGCACCAGCTCATCCCACTTTGGCAGTGTATTTGCATGCTAGCGCTTTTTAAAAACTCCAGCGACATGAGGCGACGTCTGTTGAGAGATGATTGCATGGGCTGCCTGAACGGACGATGTCAAAGTTCATCTGAACTGCAAAACCCTGGCCTTGTTTCGCGTGCGAAATGAAGTCCCGGTGGTCAATTTCGAATTCCTGCGACTGTACAATTACTTTACCAAATGAAAACCGATTCGATCGGCCGGCGGATGGTTGGAAACTATGGGTTTTCTCCTGTCGAGGCGCCTGTCGACGCAAATGCTGGAACTGGACGGTTGCGGCCGGTAACTGACAACTTTACCCGCATCAAACGCTTCCTCTTGGCCGGCGATCGGCGTGGGTAAGGGAGAGAAACATTTCTTTCCACCGCCCAGCCAAGGGTGTCGAGTTTTTCCGGCTCCCGATTTCGTAACCATGCGCCGCGAGCGGTTGGAAACTGAGAAAAAGCGACGGTGGAAAAACGCCCGTCTTCACCGTTCATCTTCGACGTTATTGAGTAATGGGAGTATGGGAGGGCTGATGTTGATTACGCGATCGTCAGCACCCTGCTGCCTGCAACCCGCGGACCTTCGTGTCCCAGGGCATTTAGTTTTATTCCCGTGTGGTGGGCGCGGGAAAATTGTTTTGTACAATGGCCATCTTCATGCTGCACATAACAGTAAGCAGCAGAGCATCTTGTTGCGTAGCGAACTTTTACGAAAACAATTCGTCAGCCCTTTGAGCCCTTGAGCGTGCGTTTGTGTGTGTGCATGTCAGCAAGGTTGAGGGAAAAGCGACCCATTGTTATTGAATTATATGGACAGTTTTCCGCATCGTGAAACGAAAAACGACGTGCGTGTCGCTCGAGGAAAAGATAAAGCCGTGACTTAACTTAACTAGAGATGAGCGGTCGAAATGTCATGGTGCAGCACAATAAAAAAATATTTTTATCAATTCCATCTGTGCCAGATTAAAATTGTAAAAACATTTCATCGAACTATGAGTTTAATTTTTAAAGGCACAACTTCAAACGTTCAATACAGGTGACTTTTACGTTTAAAAACAACCAAAGAAACCTGTGCCTGTTTTAAATAAACTTTTTCCGTTAAAAATTCGTAAGAACTAGAACTTTTTTATACAATCATCTCCAGATGATTCATGATGCCTTGCACCACCGGCTGTAGTAAAACTTTATTTCATCTCCTTTGCTTTATTTATTGTTTGCACTTTCTTTTGCCAAACCTTTTTTCTCAACCAGTATCAACATCGGGCCGCGTTTACGTTGGGAATATAATTGCTTTTCCAATCGTACCGCAAGATGCCCATTATGTTTGACTCTTCAATCCAATCATAAGACCCCTACCACTACGCTCATCGCACTGATGATTCGATGTGAAAAACGGCATTTGACAAACAAACAAACAAACAAACGAACCTAAAATTATATCTACACATCGCACCCCGCACTCCAGCGTGGGGAGGATATAACTGTGGTTGGAAAAATGTTGATTTGATAAGACAAAAAAAACCGAGGTAACCCGCAGTCAGTACAGCTAATCGCCAAACAATGGCTGCATAAAACCGCGAGCAGCCGAGAGCCTTCACGACGCTATCTTTATTAGTTGGATTTTCTTTTTTAGTTTTAATATATCTCTTCGGCGAGACGAAGCGAATAGCAACGCAACGTGCTCGGGTGTGCAGACGCAAACGTGCGCCACACTTTGTTGCACAATACATACCAACCCCCCAAAAACCAAAACACCCAACTCGAGCAGGGGCAGCATAGACGCATATGGCAAGCGAAAGGAAAACCAAAATAGGAAAAAAAAACCTTCAAGCATAATAACCATGAGAACGTGGTTTTCCATATGGTGGGATCGGGCAATTGTCAAACACCGAAAGCGCACGGGAAAACATCCACAGTTCATCACGCAAATATCGTGAGCTGCTTCATCGTCGCATCGGTGAGGCTTTTCACACCCGGGCTTGCGTCCGAGGGGGGCTTGTGAGGGCGTTTTATCTTTCGATGGTATTAACGACAAAAAAATACACACTCACACAGCAAACAACGCATAAACCAGAGAGAAATTATTAGTCAACCGTACTAAGGGGTGGATGGATTTGGCAAAGATAATGATTGGAAGTTATTGCTTGCGTGGGCCGGTTTGAATAGAAATTCACGATGTCGTGAGAAAACAGACGAATGGCAGGAGGGTTATGATAGTGTGGAGAAGAGTTGTGGGTTGCATATGTATTAATTAAAGTTTCATTTTTTTCTGGCTTTATGAGACACCGCCTGAACCACCTGGGAGGTGAAGTTTTATTTCAAAATTAAACAAATGAACCGAACGAACTCGTGAAACATGGTTGTGCATGTCTGCACAATGATTATTAACCAACTGGTAATAAGATCGTGCAATGAATGTTTGAATAGATGTCATAAGCAATGCTGTTTATAGTTGATTAGCTAAATTTGTAAAGCATTGTATGTTTTATCCTATATGCATGAATTAAATTTATTTTTGTAATATTTTTAATCCAAAAGATGGTTGTTCAAGGTTTTAAAAAACATGTTTCCACATTTTCTAAATATCTGTAATGTTATTTAAAAAACATTTCTTTGATGTTTGCCATGGCTCATTAAAGTTTTAACATTTTTATTTGACACTATTTCTAGTTTGAATGTGAGGTGTGTAGAAAATAATTAGTTATGAATTCGGGATTAATTATTTCGTTATGTGATTTTAAATGATTCCCTGAACCTCTATAATGAACCAGTGTAGACCCTTGGCTCAACAATAATCCCCAACCCATCAAAACATACTTCCGCGCCGTCGTGTTGTGTCATCGATTGACAGTTTTCTTTCTGCCGATCCATTTCCCGCGATTGTAAATGGTGCCGCGACACCCATAATTTTCGATTTCAAATGTGCAAAAAAAAAATAGAAAGAAATGATTTAAACACCTTCGAACGGGCTGAAAAAGTGGGCTGCTAAATTCGCTGACTCCCGATGTCCGCATCGATACATATCGATGATCATCCCGCCAATGATTGGAACCGTGGTCCGCACGGGGGCTACAATTTGCTCTTGATTGGTGTCATTTCAACGTACTCGGATTGCCCGGGGCAAGAGGAGGGAAGGGAACCGGTAGCAACCGAACATACGGACCACAAACCTAGCGCCACCCAGTGCGCCTTCGTCGTCGACATCCGGTGGACTTAGTCGGTCGACCGTAAAACAAATCGAAACCCCGGTCCCCCGATGGAAGCAGGACGATAGCGGGCGAAGGGGTCTGGGACCCGCAGGGAGGAGATTACTTTGCAAACGAACCGCAGGAAACCGTACATTATATGATTTGTGTTATGTTGAAAATGATTAACGGTTACACTGGCGGAGCGCTGGCAGGAAGGCAGTCTTGCAGATGAGATTTGCATTTCCGTGTGCTCGCTTTGTATGGGCTCCCAATTAATTGCGGTTTGCAAAACGAATCAAATGTTCGGTGGAACTGTTTGTTTTGTGAAACCATCTATCGTTGTGACATCCGTGCCCCTCCTAAACGGGGCGCATGTTTTATGTACCATTTCAGAAACATTAATCGTATATCTGTTGGAATCGCATATTTAGGGTTTATGAATTCATCCAAACCAAGCTTATACAATTAAAACATTAGAAACACGCTCTGTTAACTCTGTATTGTGTACACCAGCGTCAAAGACTCTTTAGAGATAGATTGCCAAGCAAGTTTTTCTCTTACATGTTACCGTTCAACAGAAACGATGCTTTTCATTGCATGATAAAATTTAATAATTCATATCAAAAATGTTACGCAAAAAGAAGATGCCATCAATCCGCCCACATCATCATCATCATCATTCCGCGAGCGTGCGTTAAAAATCATTCACCCAATCAAACGTTTTCCCACATCGTCCCGATACGATCATTGAATAACGTGTGCGGAAAAACACTTGATACTTTTTTCTGGTACCACTGAAGGCAGTCGGCATAAAAAAAAACCGTCCAGGTAACACCGTCGACTCTTGAGCAGCAGCCTCCCATCCGCGGGAGTTATGTTCGTCCACTCCAAACGACCAATGCTCTTCTCGAAACCGGCCGTCGATGATTCAACGATGCAAATGACGAACATCTTCCACAGCGCAAGCGATACGCAACGACGCGCTCGAAACGAAACAAATCGATGCTCTTCGATTATCGGACGCCGACTCAGACGCGCCGGTGCGTCTTCGAAAAACCCGACGCCATAAGAGGTCCTCTTCGGACCCGTCGAATGCGTGTTATGAGCGAAAAAGCTGGGCCCAAAACCCGCGCTTCGACCGATCGGTTTGATTCTCGCCTTACGTAAGTGCGATGCGCAAGCACTTTCTCCTTCATGTGAGAGGAGAAGAGGTGGGGGAATGATAGGAGGAGGCTGTTGAAGAAATTTGTTTCCCCACCACCGAATGAGTCTTTCAACCACGATGTCCGTTCCTTGGCCTACGAGCTGATTTTTGATAACCATCTTGGCTGAAGGAAAGAAAATGGAGACATGTTTAATCGGTAGACTTTTTTCCATCCAATCAAAAACAAAAAATCCTCCATCAAATGATACGATCTTTAACCGTACTGCTGCGTAACGTTGCGGAAGTATCGAAGCTCCAACCCGGGCCGGTTTCTTCTTGACCGCACGAAAAGACGATCTCCATGACTTCCCCGACCTGTCTCCGTGTAGGACTTGGCGAAGAGAAATCAAACCGGCCCACAACATATATCCCGCAACACTCCCCTCCTTTTGTGACACGGAGCAGGGATATAATATGTTGGATATGCAAATTACCGGTTCCTGATTACATATCCTTCCTTCACCCCGAGGAAGACTCAGCCTCACTCGAGCAACCTGAGCGAAGCGATACGACATCCCACCGGGTCGGGTTCGGGTAAAAGATTGTTGTGTCATCCGTGAAGAAAGAGGAAGGGAAAGATGAGTTATGGAACCACACCTGGGTGGCGTCTTCTTCGCGAACCCAATCCACCGAATATTATGCACGCTCCGGCAAACAAGAGCCCACTTTATGTTAACTTCCCGTGCGGCTGTGAAATGGAAAACGCAAACACGACTGCTCCAAATAGTGGTGTGAAAATGTGTCACTACAAGCGAAAAGTAAACGGTTCGGCATCCGTCAAACTGTGACCAACTGTTCACGCTTGCTTGACAAAGTTAAATCATCGCCTGTTTTGTTAACGAGTGCACGAAAAATTGGGGCCAATTTAACGAATCTGGGTTTGAAACGCCGTTACTTGTTGGTTTACTTGTGGGAACTTTTCGAAAAGTGATTTCATCCATTTAAAACAACCTACACAATTGGTTTAGGCTATCAACGAAGGAAACACAAACGCCTATTCCTTATTTCGAACCCATAACAAAATTAATTCGATCACAAAGCAATCCATGAGAGAAAAATCGATACATTGCAATTACTGGTCGGTACAAATGGGTGCAAATTTTCGTGAAAATCAACTACCCGTTTGGGGGAGTTGCAAAGGGAAACGAGGCAGGAAAAATTACCCTGAACTGTACCTGAACCGTCATTAAGCATAATTCCGGCCCTGAAATTACGGATGCACCGTGGACGTCAAAATTGCAGTAATCAACCCCCTTTGGAGGAGGAGAAGGAGAAGGCAGAGGTCTCAAGATCGGGCGAAACACGATCCCAACCCAAACTCCGGCTCGACTCCGGCGTAATTGCATTCGGTGCGCTCCGATTGCGCTGGCCCCAAAAACCAATTTTCGGAAAACGGATACGGATCGAACCGATCGGGCCGACGTCGATCGTTCGTTCGCATTTTCCACCGATGGCGGTACGGCACCGACTTTCCACCCATTTCCATTCTTGACATTGCCGGCCATCCCCGAAGGCTCATCTCCTACGCCGTACTTTCTTTTTCCGGCCGATCTTGTATGGAGTTCGCGGGGTGAAAGTGGTTTTTCCTTCGGCCCGACCAAGGCTGCAGCATCCAAGGCTGCGGCACATGTATTTTCTTTCAGCATACACAGACACACACAAACACCCCCATTCGGAGAGGATCCGGTCTTTGCGAAGGGGGACTTACAACTGTTTTGTTGTCGCCCACCGCACTTTTCCTGTTGCCATCTTGTGACGTCGACTGTTTTCACTTTGCGATCCGCTGCTCATCATTTTATCAGACGGTGTGAAATGGCAAAACCGAAACAACCAACCGAGGGCGAATGAAAATAAGAAAAACGCCTTACCTACGGAGAGATTCGTGGCCTCCAGGTGGCAAGGCAAACCCGCGACCCTCGTTCGATCGTACTCGCTAAATGATCGCTTGCCTCTTTCCTTCCTTTCAGCGCTTCTTAGCCGCTTTCTTGCGGCGTTTACTTGCGCAAAGTTCATGATCTCCGGCAATGGAGCCGGCACTGGAAAAAAGGTTTTGGACTTTCTTTTTCGCCCTCCCCTTGCTCACTTGCCTTGCTCGTCTTATGCTGCGCCTTCACTCAATAGAGCCGTCCGGCTTCGTTGCATCTCGGATCGATCTCTGCAAGAGGTAACATCGTCGGATACGCGCGGCCAGTGACCCAAAAAAAAAGTCAACCTGGAAAAAAAGCCCCCGGTGGAAGTTGAGGCCCGAGGCGGGGCGGAGGAATCGGTTTAATTGAATGGTGCTGTGATTTGTTTAACGCTCCAGGCCGGAGCGGATGTTGGGAAGTTTGGGCTGAGGAGCTACTGTCACTATTTGGTGGCAAGCAATTGAAAACAACCACTCCCACGGTAAAGTGAGTGATTGAAAAGTGCTCCAAGCACAGGGTGGGATGAAGATGAATGTTTTCCGATGGATGTTTAGACAATGCAGGCATATGTTGCTCATGTCATGTTTTGGATTTGAATTGGAGAAAGTTTCAAGTGGGGAAAAAATTAATAGAAGCACTTTTCCCTATATTTATAAAACATTTTTATTCTTGTACATTTTTCTTCTCAAAAATTTAAAAACCAAATTATTTGTAATACTTTTAACATTATATAATACAAGCTACATCAATTGAAACATATTTATGAAAGATCGTTTTTTTCGTGGTTGTACGTGAGGTCAATTTATTCGTTTTTTATTTTTCTTCTAAGGTCTAAAACTTTCTCTTATTTTTTGTGTAAGATTTTTATCTGATAAATATTGATGTTACTCTTTCATGTCATACATTAAATCATCCAGATTTCTCCCGTACTTTGAGTCCAGATTTCTCTCGTACATGCGATCTGATCTTGTAATTCGTATTAAAAAAAAAGTCGATTGAAAAAACGATCCATACAAGAGAAACGCATTGCCCAAAGGCATCGACCATCCATAAATCAACACAAGCTCCCAACGTCCGGGTGTGCTTATGAGGAAAGTTTTCAACAAACCAACCGACTGTGTCACCGCGAGCCGCCCAAAGGGAAACCCTCGGACCCTTGGCTGGTTGGTACCGTGGCCTTCCCCAACCCTTCCGCCGGCCTGGACGAATCGACGTAAGAGAAATTAATCTGTCTCCCCGCCTCAGTATGTAGTGCGTGTGCGTGGACACGTACGGCACGTGTGCTAGTTTGCCTGCGGCGAATAGTAAACGAACGAACCTCGAGGTTTGTATGTTGTCTTACTGTGCACGTCGATCGTTTGAATCTTAACCCTGATCTCGGACCGCGTGCTCCGCCGATCCACCAAGACGCGCCACCGAAATGGCGATATTTTTATCGTCGTTTTTCGTGGTTTTTTTTCTCTCTCTCTCTTTTCGCGACGCGAGTGGCGTCAAGTTCAGCCAAGCAGACGAGACCTTTCGCCATGAACGGGCTTTTCGCGTATTTTTCCCACCCCCTCGTACGTGTGTCGGTATCTATTTTTATTTCGGCCACTATCTGTGGCATTTCAATTTCACTTCGCTCTAGTTTGATCGAGCGTCGCAAAACGCCGTGAACGATCCGGCATGCAGTTGCCAACTGGGGTTTGTTTACATCGACCTCGTTGGCCAGGGCAGATGGGTCCACAAAAAAAGAAGAAGAAGAAAAACGACACAGGCGAACGATCCTTCGGTGGGCTACATTGTGGGGCTTAAGGACTGTGCGACAAGGTTTATCTATTCTAAATTAGCCACCAATGACGGGCAGTTTCGTCCTTCTATAAATTAAAGGTTTCGTTTTTGCTGCAAGTACTCGCGAAGATGGTTGAATTTCGACGGATTAATTATTTTGCAGTTTGTTGGCAACATAGTAAAAACCTTACCACAAAAGTCATAAACCGGAGAAAGGCCAGGAGTTCCCCAGGTAGCCGGAATCGGTAATAACACATTTTTTTTCGCAAAGCCCGCAAGCTGGAACACAACCATTACTTTCTACCCGCTGGCCGCGGACGGACGAGAGTCACCCGAGATGCGTCAATGGTTTGCCACCTATGTGGCCACAACCTCGATCCACACTCCGGTCCGCTCGATGCCATAAAATCAATTAACGTGAAATCCCCAATACAGCCACCCGGAGGAGGAAAAAGAAAAAGAAAAGAGGAAACCGGGGCACTGCGTAACGTAAACTGTTCACCCCGGCTTCGGAAGCGATTTCGCGGGAAGGAAGTGGGACGGTGAAGCTAATCAAAGGAAAATCGCAGAAAAAAAGACCAAATTACGCCACGAGCAGAGGAAAAAAGCCAAACCGCTTAATTCCGCCGCAGGGAAGCACTGTGTAGTGGAGTTCGCAAAGCCGAAAAAAGGTGTTCGGATTCACACCAAACGCCAAAAAACAACACGACGTTTGTAGGAAGTACAGCGAAACAAAATGGTAGAAAAACAACAGCAACAAGCAAAAAAAAACCGGGTGAAAAGCAATGCGATAAAAATACAGCACGTAAAGCTCACCAGAAAAGCATCAGCGGATGCGAAGATAAGGGGCAATAAATGGTGCAAGAAAGTGGGAAGACGGGCGAGACGGCGGGGGAAGGGGAAGGGTAGAAGAAAACAAGACGCTCGAAAAGAGAAACTGGCATGGCCCGCGAATAGGTCGGGAATGTCGCGGTTCACGATCACGAAGAAGACGTGATCTTTCACTTTCCCTTACTGAACCGAACGGCGAAGGGCGGCAAAGGGCGGCAAAGGGCGACAGGGGGTTGATAGGGTAGGGTAGGGAGGTTTTAAGGGTGGTTTATCGTGATGCTTTAATTCCGGTTCGCTGATTGCCGTTTCCGTAACGAACTGTATCAGAAAATCGTGCACTCATCTGCAGTGACACTCACGTACGAAAAAGGGTTTGTTTGTGTTTCATTTTTGTGTGCTTTGACTACACCGAGAAGGGAATTGAAACAAAGCTAAAACAATGTCCAAAGTTGAAAAACAGACTAACAACAACTGGAAACTTCGTTGTGTGCAAAAGCTTCATAACCCTCAAACAGGTTTGCAAGAAGCTATGATAGAAAAAATATACTAAAAATGAAAAGAAGTAGATGGCGTCAGGGCTTCAGGCACGTACGGGACTACTTTTCCAATTGTGCCACAAACCATACCGAGGACACACGTGCTCCCGGGGTGAAAATGTCTTTCCCGCCCCTCCCAGTCAATGGCGGCGATCCCGTTTGGCCCGTGGACGGAAAATCACCACGATGATCGCCACTTCCTTTCGGTAACAGACGATTTCCTCCCCACCACCCACCTCCCTTGGGGGAGCGCCAGCCCTTGGGGTTGCGAGCTTTTCACTCCGAAGATCAACGCCTGCCAAGAGCGAAACAGTCGATGAGAAAGGTGAGCCAAGGCGGAGATCGGTAAATGAAAACAGCACCTCGTTACCAAAACAGAAAAAAGAACCTGTACATGGGGATGTAGGGAGGGGGAGACGGAAGCGCGATCGTGCGCTTTCTGGGTGTAGGACGGCGCAACGGTGCACCGGTTGGGGAGGCTTTCGCGGGGGGAAACTTTATAAATACGATCGTCACGATGGCACGGCACGTCAGTCGAGCTCACGATTCGGTGCAGGACGGGCTGAAACGCTGGGCGCCCGTTTTGTTATTTTGTTTTGTAAGCTGAGCGTAAGCAACATGAAGATAACCCAGAAAAGTGCCTCGCGCTCGGGAAAGACCATGACGCAGAGAAAACGTGCCGAAGAGCGAGGCCAACGGCGGGCATCGCTAGTGAAAGTGAAAGCTTATAACCGCATAACCTGAGAAGTGTGGACTTTGTTTTCGTTCGGAAAATGCAATGCCGCAAAAGCACTAACGACGAGTAATCTTACCGCAAATGCAGCACCAACGTCGAGTACGTGGCCATCGGGCGACAGGCGCCACCGAAAATTTCGCTGAAGAGAACGCCGCTGGAGAAGCTGTGCCCGTCGCGGGAGACACCACGGTGCGTTCCGGCCAGTCTGCGCTACCGGACGCACGACGGGACGTGCAACAATGGCCAGCGACCGCGCTGGGGCTCGTCCCAGATGCCGTTCCATCGGTTTCTGGCCCCGGAGTACCAGGACGGCGTCGAGGGCATACGGTAAGTGTGCGAAGTGTTCGATGTTTCCTGCGGTTTGGCGTACCAGAATTAGCCAGTAGTGTACCGAGTGGATGCAAAAGAACAACAAACTCGTTTAATCAGTGCATTTCCTCTCCAGTGTAAATCAGAAATTGACAAAGCATACATTCCGCTTCTTAAAAATTGTAGTATGAAAATTTAATAATAGTGGCCAAAGAAAAATAACAAGCCTACGAAAAGAGTGGCTAAATCTTGAGTGGTTCTGGTGAACTGTAATTGTTCATTTTGGTAGTTGATTCGATAGTGATCAACAGATTGAGCCAAATACATTATTCACTGACTGATTAGTTTTCCTAAGACATTAGAGATCGTAGAATCTATAATATCATTGTGTTATTCTTATAAGATCAAAGAACAAGTGCTCTAGATCAGATAGTACATTTTCCAGTTATGTTTCCACTGTTTCATGTCATCGAGTCTTTTGAAGACACTCCATTCCATAACTTTACAATTTGTTAGACAAAAATCCAATACTTCATTGAGACAACTTTGGTATTCTGATCAACATGACTTTTATAGAATAAATTCAACTTTTAACACACAATTTTCAATAGTTTTTATGTGATTGAAGTGTCTCCTTTGAGTTCAAAGTTTGCTTTAATGTGCTTCAATGTATCGAGAGCCACACTGGTTTACTGCGTTTTCTTCATTTGTCCGTAATAAAATGGGGAAAAAACTTTTTTTTATTGAGACAATTTCAGTAACTATCTTTAATGGAAAAATGGTTTTTGAAAGACCTAATGAAAAAATAGAGCAACTTACCAAAAATTTAACCGTGGGTTTTATTTCTGTAGGCGCTCCGTTACCGGTGCCAACCTTCCCTCGGCACGCTTCGTCAGCCTGGTGGTGCACGGGTCGCGCAACGAAGAAGCCCCCGTGACGATGATGCTCGCCCTCTGGGGTCAGCTGATCGACCACGACGTGACGGCCACGGCTCAACCACGCAGCCTTAACGGCTCGACACCGCGTTGCTGCAGTGGCGGTGAGGAAAGCTCACACCCATCCTGCCTCCCGATCAAGGTGCCCCAGGACGATCCTTGGCTGTCGCATCTGGGCGTGCGGTGTCTAGAGTTTCTCCGGTCGGCACCGGCCCAGCGCCGCGACTGCCTGCTGTCCTGGCGCGAGCAAACCAACCAGGCCACCTCGTTCCTGGACGCGTCCTCGATCTACTCGAGCAATCCGCGCACCTCCGACAACGCGCGTATCTTCCGCAGCGGGTTGCTGCTGTTCGGGCGTGGTCCCCCGCACGAGGACGTGTGCTTCCGGGCGGCGCTGGCCAACCAGTGCATCCGACCGGGTGACAGCCGCAGCGGCGAGCAACCGGGCCTGCTGATGATGCACATGATCTGGGTGAACGAGCACAACCAGATCGCGACGCGCCTGGCCGACCTCAACCCGCACTGGAGCGACGAGAAGGTGTACCAGGAGGGGCGCCGCATTGTCGGGGCCCTCTTCCAGCACATCACCTACCGCGAGTTCCTGCCGCTGGTGCTGGGCCGCGAGGTGTGCCGGCTGTTTGGGCTGGAGCTGGAGACGAGCGGCTACTACCGGGGGTACGATGCCGCCGTCAATCCGACCATCGCGAACGAGTTCTCGGCGGCGGCTTTCCGCTTCGGCCATTCGCTCATCCAGAACACGTACATGCGTGCCGACCGGAACCACCGCTTCATTGCCAACAACGTTAGTCTGCACGAGGACACGGCCGAGGGCGATTTCGGAGGACCCGGCTCGTTACACCGGCTCCTCCGGGGTATGGTCAACCAGCGGGCCCTCAAGCGTGACGAGTTCATCACGGCCGAGCTGACCAACCATCTGTTTCAGACGAAAAGTGAGTTCGGAATGGCCGCGACCTCCGTTCACCTGTCATTTGACTGACGTTTCTGCTTCTTCCCGTAGGCTTCCCCTTCGGACTGGATCTGGCGGCGATCAACATTCAGCGGGGTCGTGATCATGGCCTTCCGGCGTACGTCAACTGGCGCGGACCCTGTGGCCTGTCGACGGTCAAGGATTGGCTCGACCTGGACCGCATCATGGGCCCGGCTTCGATGAACCGGCTCCGGAAGGCGTACCGCACCGTGGACGACATCGACCTGTTTGTCGGAGGGCTGGCTGAGCGGCCAGTACTGGGTGGAATCGTGGGACCAACGTTTTCCTGCATCATCGCGCAGCAGTTCAGCAATCTGCGCAAGGGTGACCGGTTCTGGTACGAAAACGGCGGCTTCGAGTCGTCCTTCACGCCGGCCCAGCTCGAGTCGATCCGTCAGGTGGCGTTCTCGCAGGTGCTCTGCCGGGCGCTCGGCGGTGGCGGTACGCTGCAACCGTTCGTCTTCCTACCGCCAGACTTTGGCCAGAACGAGCGGTTGCCCTGCGAGTCGCGCCTGATGGCTCCGATCGACCTCAATCCGTGGCTCGAGCGGGATCCCTTCAACAACGACAAAGGAGACGACGAGGACGACGACAGCGACGAAGACGAACAGACGGACGAGGAACACGCGACGGACACGGGCAACGACCTCGACTCCGCACAGTCCACCACGAGCACGACCCGACGCCCGGCGACACTCTTGGGCCCATCGAGCAACGTCATCAACAAGGTAGACCTCGTGACGAACGGCAACACGGGGCTCCAGAGCCGACCGCAGCTGACCGTAGGACCGACCGTGATCATAAGCGACAAACTTGACCTCAAACCGACGACCTCCACTGCCACGACGACGGGCGCACAGGTGTCCACCGCGATCGACCACAAACTGGACCTCAGGCCGACCACGAAACCGACCTCCAAACGTAAACCGACGCGCAAGCCGACTACCAAGCGACGTCCGACGCACACGGCATCGTTGGTGAGCAACAATTTGGACTTTTCCGGAACTCGCGCGAACACCAACGGGACCACACGACCGGATGGGCAAGGTGCCAAGAAGAAGAAGGGCAGCAGGACGCGACGGACCGTGGACGAGGAAGAGGGACGTGGGAATGGGTACTATCAGACGCCGGAACCTTCGACCGACTATAGCGACTACGACGATGACTACTACGATGCACAACCGCCTTACCTTGCTTACGGCTATCACCGACCAACGACCACGACTACGACCACGACTACGACATCCTACTATCCGTACTACTATTACAACACGGAACCTCCGACACCTCCAAACCCTTACTTTGACACCCGTAGACCGCAACCACTAAGGACGACGACTCCCCGACGGAGAGTCCCGGACAAACTGACACAGGTCGACAGAGACCCACAGCGACCACGGACGACCACCGCTAGAACTCCGACTCAGAGACCGTCCCACAAACCCCCACCAGCGCACCACCCTTCGCACACTTCCGTCTTTTCGGTGGACTTTAAAAGCCTTTCCCACGACGCAGGACGTAGTTTAGTAGCTCTTGGCGATCCTTCTAACATCCGACCAATGAACGAATCTGCTAACGCACTCTTCACCGGTTCGAACGGGTCTTCCACTATCTCTTCCACTTCTGTCTCTACACGCTCTTCTACTTCCTCGGTCGTTTCTTCTTCCTCTTCTGCTTCTTTTGTCGGTGGTTCTTCACCGTCGGTCACACGCACCTTCCTTCCGACCGGCGATCTACCTATGAAACTATCCGAATCTTTCTCTACCTACGACTACGACAACGCCGACTACGACGAGACGCGACCGGACCGACTCACGCAACGACCGAACACGCACGCCACCGACGGCACAGACTTCGGTCAGCTCGAAGACCACGACGGATACTTAAGACCGGAACAGACACACTTCGAACCACTCGTACGCGACCGTGACGTGACCGGTGCGCACACGTACCGTGACTACTGGACGCCGGACCGGACAAAGACGCGGACCTACGCCGACCAGCTGGACCCGAACGCCAGACCATTGCACGCGGACGACGGACCGAACACTGACGTGTACCGACGTTACGCCCCGGGACATGACGGACAGCTACTGGTGGACGAGTACTCGGACAAATTCGTTGGACTGCTACTGGACGTGGACGGACGGGACGGGACGGCGGGTGACCAACGGGAGACGAAACGAAAGCGAAACCGACCGGAGCCACGCTCCATCCGGGACGGGACGGACCGGGACCGGACCACACTGACCAAGCTGAAAGACAAACGACCAAACAACCACCACCGACCGAAGGTGCCGGTTCCGAAGAAACCGGCCGCCATCTCGCTGGTTCCGTTCGTCCTGCTGACCAGCATAGACAGGTACGTGCAGCTGTGACCTATGGCCTACGGGTATCAATAGGAGCCGCTCTCTATCTCTTGCCCTCTTCCACAGACCGGACAACTGGGTGATGTACAACTCGAAACCCTCCAAGCGGCGCAAGCCACCAAGGGCGGTGCCGCTGCTGAAGAGTGACACGTTTTCGCTGAGCGAGTTCCCGTCACCGATCGCCGACCCGGACTAGCGGGGAAAGCGGAACATCCGCACTATCGTTTAACGTTTAATCATCATATAATTATTTATTTATTCAAAGCACATTCATGAAAAACAGCAAATGAAGTATCTATAAAGCATTTACTATAAAATGGCAGCACTTCGTTTGAGCGTGTATCGTTTATTGCATTTGATGACACGGCCCGCCCATTGCTAGAAAAACAACACACACACACTGTTTTTTAAAACGAGCTGAGAGTAGTAAATAAATCTCAAAATCCAGAGGGACCATTCCGGTTCATTTGTCGGTAATGCAAATTGATATGAATTGATTGAAAATAACTAGTAATAGAAGATAATCCATTTAGATGTTTTGAAAAGATGAAAAGGCCTAAGAACCAAAAAAATATCACACAAAAAGCTGCGATGTCACACGATGCCCTTTTACACGTTGAAACAGTTAACACGTAGCGATTTTTTTCAAAAACCCACCTGTACAAGAAAAAATCGAATACATGAACCTCCTACCAACGTTGAGTTTCCCACATTATCAACAAGTATAACAATCGACACAAAACGATAATTTATCATTCAACACTATATATTTATGTATGTATATATATATAATATATTTCTTTACTTTTTTTGTCTGATAGCCTGTGTGTATACGAGTACGAGTGGAAAGTGAATTCATTTATCATGCATTCGCATACTAGTTTTGCATGTAACAATAGTTGTATATTCTGGAAATGTTTCATTTTTCATCCCTTAACGGCGTTCACCCATTCCTCTACTCGTTTGCAGTTCGATTTCACCCGCCGTGCGCTTCCGAGCTATTTTAAAATTAAATAGTAATAAGTCGTTGCTAAGCTATCAAAAACTATGGAACGTAAAACAAGGTTACACGAGAGTATAGATGTCCATCCAGTTAAAGCGGGGCGGGGGCGGGATTGGGACAAGCCACCGGAGGACACGAGTAGAAATCTTCCAATTTGCACCAACCCGCTGCCCGGGGGTTGGCAGCTCCCACACCCTAATGATTGCTCTATATTTCCATATGCCGTCTGCTTCTTCACCCGACCAACAAGACCTCGCCATAAAGCCAGTTGCCTGATCATGCCTCAATCGTACCAGACTGCTATTGCTTTGCTCTCGATGCCATTCACTAACTTGCATTTCCTCCGATTCGA
Source organism: Anopheles coustani (assembly GCF_943734705.1). NCBI lineage: Eukaryota > Metazoa > Arthropoda > Insecta > Diptera > Culicidae > Anopheles > Anopheles coustani. The sequence continues at coordinate 11,134,233 of NC_071288.1, read as the reverse complement.
ACCGAAACCCTTGCCTCTCTGATTGCTTTGACTTGTAATAGTCACCATACTACACCTAAAGGCCATACGCAAAATTGAATAACCCCCAGGCGTTAGCGCGAGGACGGCCGATCCTTTCCGCTACGCTAGTACTTGCCATAGGATTGCTCCTGTGTTAATGTGGTAACGCATTGTTGCAAGGTTTCTTCATTGACGCAAAATCATTACACCATAACCCGCACTTGTCGAGCAGGGAGGAGGATTCTGGGAGTACGGTGGTACCATATTTTACATAATCAACCCAAATCATCAATCGCTACGGATCCCACCGGAAGTGGTGATCAGGAACAGGGGGCAAACAATTCGGATTGGATTATGCATCCTTTAAAAATATCAGCGTTTCATCCATCACATCACATCCATCGGGCTTTGCCAGGGTGCCTAAACCCTTTGGCCAACGCGTGCCGCCGCTTCTAAGACGCAGGGTGTTTTTTTAAGACAACAAAAATCACATCTAACATTACTTAGCCCTTACATTGTTCATAACATTTACGGTTTGAAATCAACGCTGCCTTCCATGCGTAGTTAATATGTTATAATCTGGTGGTCTTACCATTCGCCCCACACTTGCGCGTCTACCGATTTCCTACTAGTCTACTTTCCTAGTGCCGTGTACATTTCCACGAGTGTGTCTGTTTGTTCCTTTCTCTCACTATTGGTTTTTAGCAGCACTACATAACATCATCGTTTCATTCCTATCCCAATGTACATATCCTGGCGTACGTATACACATTGCTGTGTATGTGTTGCACACTAGAGTTAGCGTAGAGAATAATTTACGGACTTATTACACCTATTGCATTCAACAATCAACAATGTGGGGCTACAAGCAGGCAGCGCACGCTGCCAATAACCGTTCATTGGGAGTTTTTAATTCTACATGCTCGTTTTATGTGTAGCTTATCTGTTGTTGTTCTACGTTAAAGTTTATATAATATTACTCTTTATTCGTAGAGATATTTTAAGTTGCATTTGTTTTTGTTATACCATGTGAATTATGTTTGAGAACGATTAAAATCCATCGGAACTGAGCTGTCCTAACAAAATAGCATAGACACGATCGGTTTTCCATCTTCTGGGAGTGGGCGTATTTTTAATGTGTTTCCTATGTGTTAATTGATCTGTCGTGATACGTAATGACCACTCGCCATCTTATCTAATGCGACTTGTAACATGTTTAAAATTTGTAACACATCCCAAAACAAACATTTTCTAAAAGGTGGACACACTTAGCTGGTAAAAACCAACTGGAATTTATTATCTTTAAACAAGGAAGGATCAGCCAAAAGTCCGAGTACCATCAGAATGGTAATGCAATGATTGGGAAGATAGAAACCAAAAACCTGGTGGTCCAATTTCCTGAGTTCCTAGTCAGGAAACAAGGAAAGCCTTCCTTAATGCCTGCATATGTTATACACCTTACGAACGGGCGAGTAAGCTTCCTCTTGTAAGGTCAAAATTAAAAGAGCTTTATAGCAACGTTTGAGCAATTGGCATTTGGAAATTACGAATTGCTAGCTAAACTATCGCCTGGTGGATACTAACCAAGGTGTGACACATTTCTGTTTAAAATCCTCGTTAGTCTCAAAACAGAAATTGAACAAAGCTAATAAATAACAGCGAATAAATTCATGGAACTTTGTGATGTATAAAAATGCACTTTCGTTGATAAGAATGGATAGGATTTCATGAATGTGGAATAGGGAAAGCGGGTCAAATTATCACATTCGCTTCGCTTGAATCATTACCGCCCTCAGTCCTTTGCCTTCGTCCCATTTCCAACGACCTTTTCAGCAACGTATTTATCTCAACTATATTCATTTCGCTTACAGCGCGTATCCATTCCATCCAACTGCTTCTGGTTTCACTAACCGTCTTTTTTTAGGGGGATGTGGAGGAAGGTAGCTAAGGTTTGAAGTAAACTGTCTTCGAACGGTTACAATATGCACATCGTAAAACCATTCGTGGATAAAAGTACGTAGCATTTTGTGTGAGTGTATGTGATGTTTCCTCGTGTTTGCACGAGACACCAAAAGAGCGAGCTATTTATCACCTACCCCATCGGTTGCTAGTATTGATAAGTATTGCCGGCGCCTTTCCATGCCCTGGAGGGGAGCATAGCTTTTAGTTAGCGAACAGATTCTGCTGCGTGGCGTCACTTTCGAACTCAGTCCAGGCGTTATTCAGCTCCATAAATATCATCTTCGCCATGCTTTCGTTTTCCGTACCGGTGTGCTGCAAAGAGTACAAGCATTGTTACGATCGAATTTAGCTACGAATTTACAGGCTGTCGAATCCTAATACAGACAAAGCAGCAATTTAAACCCATAGCCATTTTGAGAACTACCCAGTTCAACACAATTCGACGCATTCTTACCTTATCCGGGTGAACAGCCAGACACGCTTTTCGATAGATCTTCTTTACATCGGCTGCCGAGACGAGCTGGTGCATTTCACACTTTGTCCACTTTGCACCGGGCCACAGGACGGTATGCACCGTGCAGAGAAGCGCTCGAATGTTGCTCTTCTTGCCTTCCGTCTGGAAAGAAAAAAAAAATCGGAGAAAAAAGAAGGAATCATTGCATGCGCCACTCACTGGGCGTTGAAAAACGATGAGAGACCCTTACCCATTCCATCAGTTTGACCCGTTCCGGATCCATTTCTCTGACCAGCTCCTCCTTGCGCATGTCGTTCATCGTGCGCGGGCCCTGATTTTTGGTGCTCCCGAACGAGTAGCCCTGCTGGCCAAGAATATCGCCGAATATATCGCCAGACCGTCCACCACCGAGACCTTCCTTCGCGCCGTTTCCATTGCTACCGTTCTTCGGTGGCTCAAAGTGAGACCGGCTGTAATCGGGTCGGTTGCTTTGCGGTTGGCCATCGTTCGGGCTGCGCATCTGATGGTTCGGTGTCGACGGAGCCCTCGGCGATGGGTTTGCCGTGCTAGCTCCACTGTACTGATGCGTTGGGCTGGAGAACTGCGTCGAGCGAGGGCTTGGCGTTGTGCCGGGCCGGTTTCCACCCGCCCATCCCGCCGAACCCGCTCCACCAGCACTGCCAGTAAGACCCGCCGCCAGGTTGCCGATGTCCGCGAACGGATCCTTCGACTGTGAAACGCCGGGAGCGGCGGCGGCGGCGGCGGGCTGTGACGGTTGCGGTTGTGGTGCTGCGGCACTGTTGTAGAACACCTGCGGTCCTACTCCGGCAAATGCGTCGAAACCGAAGCCGTTGTTTGCGTTGCTCGCCCCACCATCCGACTGACCCGCACCGTTTGTGAAAGGGCCACTGGCCGGTTGCGCCACTCCGCCAAAGTGGTCAAAGTTTAAGTTCAGCCCGTTCAAGTCACTGCTGGATTTTGTGGCCGGAAGCGTTCCGCCAGCTCTCGCCGCACCACCGTCGTCAAACGTCCCGAAGATATCGTCCAGGACGGCGGTGGACTTTGCTCTGGAAGCGCTTGCATCGCCGGACGGAGCTTCTACCACCGGTGGGGCCAATCCACCGAGAAGATCAAACGTTTCCTCAACCACCGGCGGCGGGTGCTGACCTCCTCCATCTGCTGCTTGACTAGATTTACTTAGGTTTAAGAGATCCGCCTCTCGCTCGTGTTCGTCACTCACCTCCGGCGCTCCGGCACTCGGAGAGGAAGAGCGGCCCGGTGAACTTTCTCCGAGCACCCGATGGGCTGGCTGCGGGGAAGGCGGTGCCGGGCGTGGTGGAGGTGGCTTCTGCGGAGCCACCGAGGATCCCGATGGTTTCCGATTCGGTTTCGTCACAAAATTGTCAACGTTCTCCTCGTACTCGAGCTGGCTGGCGAACAAGATGCGTGGATCACGTTGTCCCTTGGCCGCACGCCACGGAGGCTGAGAGGACGGTGGACGCTCCGAGTCACCAACGAATACGCTCAGTGCTACGGAAAACTTCTGCGGAACGTGCTCCAGATCGGGCATCTCGTCCAGTTCGCTGCGGTCGTAGTTAATCAACGTCTCCTCCTCGGGAATGTAGCCGGTATGGAACTGTAGCTGACAGATTTTCAAGCCCTGTGGACGTCCCATACCACCGAGAGCGTTACGTGCGTGATAAAGTGTGATCGTTACGTCCCCGCACACGGTCACGTTCATTGCGAGGGCGATCTTGCCTTCCGCCGAGTGATACAATCTCATGCGTTCGTAGTCTTGTAGCGTGCAGAAAACGGTCCGATCGGCAGTGGCTACCTCCACGTACATCCGACATCCGTCACGTGCCTTCGTCATGCGTGGGACGGGCGAGACGGCCAACGAAACCAGCGTCACCGGCTTGTAGTGCGGGAGATGCGGCACCGAACGGACAATGTCACCAAGATAGTAAAGATAACGCAGCTCGGATGGACGCATGTTTGGGGGTGTACGCTTGATGGCAAATATCTGCATGGCGTCCTCCGGTTCCGTTACCAGCGCCGCGTAAATCAGCAGTGCGCAAACCACCGTGGCCGCCAGTGCACGGCCACTATCGGGACTTTGGATGATGACGATCGTTTTGGGATCGGCACTCAGAAAGCCGTAAATATCTTCCACCAGCGAATAGAGCCCATTGAGCAGCGGTGCCTTTCCCGCTTGGGGCGGCACTGGCGCATAGATGAAGCCAGCCTCAACTGTCCGCACTGGCGGGGGCAACCGTGGACTGGTGTTCCTCGGGCCCATATTGTACACGCTTAGCTTTGTCGGCTGGTACCGGCTGTCGAGGAATACTTTCACGTCATCGATGTGATTCGTGCGGTAGGCGGACTCTAACCCCTCCGACGGGCTTGGCATCACAATGATTCGTTGCGTGATGTAACTTATGTCCAGATCCGTCCGGGCGATGCTCTGTTGTACCGTCTGCATCACTTTGGAGGAAGTATCCTTCAAGTTCTTGAGAAAACTACCCGCACCACCTTTAATCGATGAAAACAGACCACCACCTCCACCACCACCCGCTGCCATCTGTGGTGCGACTTGTGGTGGAAAACCTGCATTTCCCGGATGATGTGAGGAAGGCGCATTAACGGTCACTCGTACCGGATCCGGTGGACGCTGGGGATACTTGTTCCTGCTCGCTGCTGCTCCTTCGATTCCCACCGCCACTGGACCACCCGGTGGAATGACGGGACGTGGTGGAGCCGGTCTCTCCGGGACCGCACCAGCACCGTTCGAACGCGTATGTATCGGACTAGGCGCCGGAGTCATTCCCGACGGTGGCGAGTTCAGTGGTTTACCCAACAGACCCAAAGGTGATTTCAAGGGCCACCCTTTCGTTTCCGCGATCGCTGCCAACCGCTCCAGTACCATTGCCGTGTCAAAACGCTTGCTCGGATCGACCTGCAGACAACCACGGATGATTTCGCTGAAGCACGCGTACCGTGAATCGTTCGGAATCGTGTAGTTTGCGTTAATAATGCGCAGCTTTGCCGAGTCCTCAAACGGATGCTTACGGTAGCAGAGGCAGTACAAGACGCAGCCGAGCGCCCACACGTCCATCTTTATGCCGATGGGATAGTTGGCCCACGTGTCCAGCTGCTCCGGTGCCCTGTACATGGGGGTGGTGCATCGCGTTAGTGCATCCTCCAGGGTGTCTCGCTGCGCCGCGTTCCAAGTTACATCGGGTGCAAAGCTGTCTGTAGACGCTGAACCAAAATCGCACAGCTTAAGCAGGCCATCGCTACCGATGAGAAAGTTTTCAATCTGTAAAAAAAGGGTGGGTTTAATTAAAGCAGGCTTTGACAATGTCGGAACCAAATACCTTTATATCCCGATGGTTGATCGGTTTCGGTTGACTGTGCAGGTGGGCGACGGCTTTGGTCGCCTGGTAGAACACCCGCAGTACCGTTTCCGGGGCAAGATCCTGCTCTAGACAGTCGTACAAAGAACCACCCTTGCAGAGCTCCGACACTAGCAGATATTCGGCCCGCCGCTGAGAATTGCTGCTCTGCGTCCGATCGATAAAGCTGGCCGCGACAAACTTTACCACATTTGGATGGCCGGACACCTGCTTGTGAATGTTGATTTCACGGATGATATTATTGCACTCCTCCTTGTCCGTACCGAGCAGACGCTTCAACGCGTACTCGGTGTTGGACTGCACATCCTGGGCCACGAACACGTATGCAAACCCACCTTGGTTACGAAGAAAAGGGAGGAAAGTTCAAGTTAAAAATGATACATTAAAAATGAATTAGAGGGCTGATTGAAATGCGTCCCCGTTGGGACGTGTCCTCTGGATGCGCCTCAATCCTAAGGCCCTTTTTTGTACGGATGAATGCGAATTCCAACTTGGAAGACTCCTACATTGTGTCCTTTAAATGTTCTTTTCGCTTTGACGCTATTATGTTCAGGCGTACTCGTGTCTGTACTCGTATGCTTTATCCCTTGGCTTCGGACAAAGGATAAGCGTGGGCAATACGATATCGAACTTTATCTGCGGACATGTAGCAGCTGGGTAGAGTTTCTCGCCTACCACATCCGCAGTGACGGTAGCGAGATAACGATAAAATCAAGCCCACCCTAGAATCCGCGGGACACTAACCTTCCGCTATAACACGCTTGATACGCAACTTCACGTTGGACACTTCCACCGTCTGGCCGACGAACTCGTTCTCCAACCCATTCGACGGTGTCGCATTGAAATAGTTTATAGCCGATTTGAGGAAATCACTCATTTTGAACACCCGCTCGACGAATGCACTGCGCGACGAAGATGATACTCGTGTCGAACTTCTTTATCAACTGTGTTTCGTCACCGTTGCCTTTTCGGAGTAGGCTGCTTTTTTGCTTCGAGTGTCAACTCAGTGGACCTAATCGCAAAACATCCCCTTTCATAGAGCGTAGGGAATTCTACTTCTTTCTTCCCGACGATGACAACGATTCTTGTCTTGTGTACTCCCACTTCCTTGAGAACTACGAAAAGTCATCTAGGATTTCACTTGCGCTTGTGCTATGGCGAAGAGGGAGACGAAGGAAAAGTGAACAGCACAGCATCATTAGTTCTCCTGACAGCTCAGCAGTCAACAAACCCGGTTGATGGTGCCGAGTTTGATACTTCATATAGGAGACAAATGTAATTTTATTTCTTCATTTTAAATTGCAAAGTTCTAGGATTTTTCAGGCCAGAAAGTAATCTATACATTTGGTTTTATGTTAAATTACATCGTTACCTATAAAAAAACCGGTTAATGGTATCAAAAGCGAGCAATATTATTCCGTAATCATACGAACGCTTTGACAACTTGCTTCGATTTGACATCTGATTTTGATGTAATCAGAACTGCCAGAGAAGTGAAATTCACGATAAAAGAAAATTGTGATCTCTCGCCAGACTTGCCCATTTAGTTTGTTTTGTTTCCGCCGCCTGAAAATCCACCGACACTGCCCAGAATTTTGCTTCCATCCGTTCCCCTAGTGCACAAAATATCGTCTCGCTTGCATCATGTCGCATCAGACTGGTATCAAGGGTAAGTTTTTCCGATTAAAATTACCGAATGAATCATCCTCCCTCCTGGTGCCTCTATCGTCGCCCGAGTGGAAAAGTGTTGACAAAAAAATAAAAGAAATGCAGCTTTCATGACCAGACACATTTTCTCCTGCTTTCTTTCGCAGCGAATGCCGAATTGTTGAAGTTCTTCGGCAAATGCAAGGATGGAAAAACCCGTGTACTGAAGGTCTCCATCGAGAACGGTATGCAATGGACGCTTAATTGGTAATCGAGCGGTATACTTACACATCCTGTGGTTTTATTTCAGAGGAGCTTAGGCTAGTTAGCCACAGTGACGTCAAGCGGGACTGGGAAAAGGACTATGACACACTGGTTAGACCGCTCATCGAAGAAAGTACACCATGCTATATTTTGTACCGGTATGTTTGTGCAACCCGAAACGGAACCGGCCTCATCCAGAGTGCTAACAGCCTCTACTCTTTTCAATAGATTGGACTACAAAATTCCCACCGGGTACGCTTGGCTGCTTATGAGCTGGGTGCCAGAATCGGCCTCAGTGCGACAGAAAATGCTCTACGCTTCGACGAAGGCAACGCTGAAGCTTGAATTCGGCTCTGGCCACATCAAGGAGGAACTGAATGCGACGTCCAGAGAGGAAACGACACTCCAAGGCTACCATAAGCACCGAATTGACTTTAGCACGCCGGCCCCGTTAACTAGTCGCGAGGAGGAACTAGCGGAACTCCGCAAAACGGAAGTTAAGACAGATTTTGGAATCGATACCAAACAGCAGACGCTAGGGGGAATAAACTGCCCAATATCGCCAGCTGCCGAACAAGGGCTGCACGATATGCGTAGAGGAGGCTACAACTATCTTCAGTTCCGTATCGATCTTGAAGAGGAGAAAATTCACTTGGTAAACGGAGCTAACATCCAGTTGAGTGAGCTTCCGGCGCAGATCCCAACGGACCATGCACGCTACCATTTGTACATTTTCAAGCATCACCACGAGGGAACCTACCTCGAGAGTGTCGTGTTCGTGTACTCCATGCCCGGTTACAGCTGCTCTATCCGCGAGCGTATGATGTACTCTAGCTGCAAGGGGCCGTTTTCGGCGACGATCGAAAAACATGGCATCGAGGTGGCAAAGAAGCTGGAAATAGACGATGGGGCGGAGCTGACAGAGGAGTTTCTACATGAAGAACTGCATCCGCGGAAGCTAAATCTTCGTCCGCAGTTCTCCAAGCCAAAAGGGCCCCCGAGCCGTGGCGCTAAAAGACTGACCAAACCTCAGGCCGTTGAGTAGGTCTGATACTACTATGCAATTTGTCAAACACATAGAACATTTACTATGGGAACGCTTTCGGTACGGCTTCCGTCTTATTCGTGACTGTCCGCGGCCCACCCACCTTTCATCGCATTTCGCAGCGCATTGTGGCAATACAGTTTTACATGTTCCCTTTTTGTTTTGTATGTGTGAAAAATAACTTATTTGTCCTTTTTTATGTAGACCGCAAACACAGGAACAACGATTAGTAACTAGAATAATGCCCGACTAGACAACAAACCGTTATCATGCAGAACGAGCGAAATTATATTTCAACATATGCCAACAGTATGCTCATAAATTATGTGTACAGAATCGGAAGTATTATGCAATCAAATGTAGGCAGATACAAAAACAAAACAACCCAATTTGAGTTAAGTAGATAAAGTCAAAAACAATTTTATAGAATACCGGAAGTGTAACA